>NC_137798.1:71863218-72157934 GCF_963383645.1 Muscardinus avellanarius
GGAGGATCACGGTTCACGGACAGCCTCAGCTACTTAGTGAGGCCCTTTGCAACTCAGTAAGATCCTGTTTCCAAATAAAGAATAAAAACTAGGGCTGGAGGTGTCGCTCAGAGGTAGAATGCCTCTGGGTTCCATCCCTAGTACCACCCCCCCAAAAAAAAAGAGAAAGAAAGAGTCTTACTACTTCCTGAGGCTGTCCTCAAACCTGTGATCCTCCTGTCTCAGCTTCCCAAGTACTGAGATTACAGAGTGTGCCACCACACCCAATTTATGTTCTATTTTAAAATGAAGGTTTCTAAGAGTCTTGTTAAGTTGCTGAGGTTGGACTCAAAACCTGTAATCCTCCTGTCTCAATTTATCCAGTACTGGGATTGTAAGTCCGTGCCACCACTCCTGGCTATAAGCCCTTAATTTATGCTTAACCAAAATCTTAGTTTCTCTCTGAATTTAGGATTCAGAATCATGTTTATTCTTTCCCCAAAACTATGTATGTTATACTAACATACTTACAGTCTTCTGCTGGTCATCTCAGACAAATCTCCACCTATGGCCTTAACATCTCCTGTTTTTTATTCTTTTTCACAAGGTTCCAATCTCATGAGAATCTTCCCTTTATTACATATAATATGCCTTAAAAACAAAAACTACACAGTCACTTCTGATTAGGCATGGAAGGGAACAAACACATAAATGAGGATCTAGGGGATGTAGTTCCAGCCAGTTGCACCATTTATAACATATTTTAATGTTATTTTGCCACTTTCCTTTTCTATAAAGTAGACAAAATAATACCTTTTAAGTGTATCTTACACACTTATGGTGAGGTAAGTGGAGATCTAGCCTGCAATAAAAATGAAGCTATAGATCCTCTGGCTGTTTTCTTACTGAATCTCTAGCAATCCATGATTTTCAACCAGATCCTCAGACAACAAAAGTATGTAAAAGAAAACAGAGTCAAAGAGAGGGCGGAGGACCCAAATGACAGGCCCAGCTGTGGTGTTTGATAAGACGACCTTCCTAGCTTGAAATTCAGTGATTTCATTAATCTAGTAACCCACAGAGCAGAATGTAGCAGTTATAAGCATATGCCTTAAAAGACGACCAACTGAAGCCAGGCGTGGTGGTGCACGCTTGTAACCCCAGCATTCGGGAGCCTGAGACCAGAGGATCGCAGTTCGCCGACTGCCTCAGCTACTTAGTGAGGCCCTCTGCAACTCAGTGAGACCCGGTTTCAAAATAAAGAATAAAAAAAATAGGGCAGGGGTGTAGCTCGAAGGTAGAATGCCCCTGCATTCTACCTCCAGACACACACACACACACACAAACACACACACACACATACACACACACACACACACACACACACACACACACACACACAAGAGGGTAAACTGTAGTAAGTATTTAGGACAAAATCAAATTAGAAAATTTCATGTCGACTATTGATGACTCTACAGTTTTACAAAATAGGAAAAGGTTTTTCTATATAACATGAAAATAATCACTGAGAAGTCTGTTTATTGCAGCCATCAGCTAGACAAGACTCTGTCCATCTACATACATTATATATACCCTGGTGATGTGCATATCGTTGCTGCTTTGTTTCTAGTGGCCTTACAGTAATCCTATAGAGTATTTGTTATAAATTACCTATTGTAAGTTTGGTGAAATTATCTATTATCTCTTTGCTAGCACAGAATTTTATTTTATTTATAATATTTATTATCCATATACCTGACCATATTCTACGTAGTGCGTGTTTGTTATACTTTCCCCATTTACTTCATAAGTTAGGCATTTGGCTCAGCTCGATGGTAATATGACCAGCAAGGCAAGGAGTCCAGAGCTCTGGCTACAAGGAACCTATCATTGCATATTATGTAGTATTTCTATACAACAGAGCAACTTTACTGTCTTTTTCCCTAAAGCAAAATGAAAAGGATTAATGAGAAATCTGTTTAAAATACTTTGTTCAAAAATACTTTAACTATACCCCTTATTTTGGGTGGTACTGGGGTTCCTGGAAGCCCTTCTACCTCTGGGCTACACTCCCAGACCTATTTTTATATTTTTATTTGGAAACAGGGTCTCCTAAGCCAGCGCGCGCTGCTGGCTTCACACCTGTACGATCCTCCTGTCTTTGCCTCCCAAGCGCAGGGATTACAAGCATGCGCCACCACGCCCAGCAAACTATACCCCTTATTTAATAAAATATTTCTTAGATGTTTGCCATACCAGTTTAACTTTGAAGTCCATGTCAGGGATTTTTTTTAAGGTTTTTATTTTATATATAGATTCTACTTTCAGTAAATTTCTGGGCAGTTTTGTGGCTGAATAAGCAATTAACTGAATGACAACAAAGTATTCCAACATTGGTAAGATGAACCTCCCATAAGCCATTTTGCAAACTTTTACTTTTGTCCCTTCTTAAGAGGTTGCTTTCCAGAACCAAAACAATTTTAGTGCACTCATGAACAGGGCAGTGCTAGAGGAAAAGGGCATTTTACCCAGATCCTGTAAGAGCCTAATAGAAAATGAAACTACTCCAGCTGGAAATAGCCTACCTTACTTCTTGGACCCTACACTTTGTATCTCTGTAATTGTATTTAAGTCCCAATCTATTATTTCTTTATGTGTTAGTCATGTGTATTCTACAGAATAAAAACTGCCCAGCATGCTAAAGTTGTACTTTTGCCAGGTTGTTGGATACACTTGTACAGTTAATGTCTATCAGTTCAACAGCAATAGCAATGGCAACAACTAATAACTATCCTTTCTTTAAAACGTAGCTGGCTCAAGGTATCTAGGTATTTTATATGCATTGTCACTTAATCTTCATAACAATTTTTTTTTTTTGCAGTACGGGGGATGCACCCCAGCCCTATTTTTAATTAATTAATTAATCAATTATTTTGCGGTACTGGGGATAGAACCCAAAGACATTCTACCTCCAAGCTACACCCCAGCCCTATGTTTTTATTCTGTATTTTGAAACAGGGCCTCACTAAGTAGCTGAGGCTGGCCGCAAACCACAATCCCTGTCTCAACCTCCCAAATGCTGGGATTACAAGCTTGTACCACCACACCTGGCTCCTCATAACAACTTTATTCCTTTTTTCCTTTCTTTCTTTCTTTCTTTCTTTCTTTCTTCCTTCCTTCCTTCCTTCCTTCATTCATTCATTGGTACTGGGGATTGAACCTAGGGGCTTCCAACCTCCAAGCTAAACCCCCAGTTCTTTTATTTTATTTTTCTGTTATGAAACAGGGTCTTTCTAGGTTACTAAGATTCTCCCTACTTTGCTATGGCTGATCTTGAAACTGCTGTTTCAGCCTCCCACATACTGAGATTATAGGCATGTGCCACCACGGCTGGCTATCCTTTTATTTTTGTTGGAGGTGGTGATGGTGTTTTGTTGTTTTGTTTTTATGGTACTAAGAATTGAATCCCAGGGCATTCTACCTCCGAACTAGACCCTCAGCCCTATTTTATTTTTATTTTCAAACAGAGTCTCACCAGATTGATGAGAGTCTCAGTACTTGCTGAGGCTGTCCTCAGACTTGTGATCCTCCTGTCTTCACCTCCCAAGTACAGGGATTACAGGAGTATGCCACCAGGCCTAGCTTTGTGGCTATCCTTACTTTACAGATGGAAAACTAAAGCAACGAGAAGTTAAACAACTTGTTCAAGGTTTTACATATAGCAATAGTGGTGCCGGGACTGAAGCTCGGGCAGTCTGACCTCAGAGGTCACACTCCACATCTTTGTGCTCCGCCACCTATCAACCAGCATATCTCCTGTAGAGTCTATGAAGGTTCTGTCTCTGATAGAAATTGGATTCTTTTTTCCACCTCTGTCACATCTGGTTAAAAAGGTGAAATGATATCCTAGTTACAATTCTTGCCATCTGGGGTCTCTAACTTCCCTTCTTCTTTTACCAAGTAGTGCGTTAAGGAGAAAGGACATTCAGCTTCACAGTCATGAGAGATTTGCGAGAACAATCTCACTGAGAGATCACTTGATTTCAAGTTAACAAACACCTGCTGAAGCTAGATTAAACAAAAGAGGGACTCAGGTTGAGACAATGTAAGGTTATCTCATCAGCCTGAAAGCAAGAATATAGCTGGGCCTAAAAGGGACTGAAAGCAGAGACTAGAATATCAGAAGCCAGGATGACTCCCTTTTCACATATCCATGTTGAATGTCCTTGGGGGAATGGAAAAGAAGAGTTAAGTAGTGTAAAGGGAAATACCTCTCTCCTCCAAAGGTAAGAAGTTCTCAGAAAACAAGAGTGTGGGCTGAACATATATTCTCCTCAAAATCACCTTCTTTTTATTTTTTTTAATTTTTTAAAGGGAAACTGTAGTTTTATTTTTTATTTTTTTAACAATTTTTTATTGAACATAAATAGTATACATTTAAACTATATTTGGTGCCCTCTCCCCCCGCCCCCGTTTTCCCTTCCCCCCTCCCACCAATGGTTGTCCAGGTTAACCATGTCTTATTCATAATTTTACACATGTTCAGATGTAGACCCTCATTAATCAAGATCAGACATATACTCTATCAGTTGAAAGGAAATGGCAAGTGCCCGTCACACTGCCCAGTATCTTTATACAGATTTAAAGTATAATTAAACAGTCCCTTTCAGCTCTTCTCTGACATTCCACTCCTCTTTAAGTTCTGATGCTTGGCATTTTGTTTATTCTCACCTGATCAATTCCCAAGATAGGCCTTTGCAGCCTCCCTAACAAGCAAAGAATGAAGACCTTGCTCTCTTTCCATCTCTTCTCCCCAGGCCTTTGATATATGCCATCAGCAGGCTAGTTCACTTAACCATTCAGCTGACAGTGAGGAACATGCCTAATATCAATCCTAACATCAATTCCTCCTCTCCTTTTACCCTCTCAGTCTCTCTTTCTTTGCCTGTTTTTTCTCTACTCTTCCTTTTCCAAATAAATATTGGCTCTTATATTTCTAGAGATCCCCCTTCATTTCCTAGTATATGCACTCCACAGTCTTGAACTTAAGGGTCTTCCACAATTATGCCTTGGCTTACCCATCCCAGTCATTTCCAGTCAGACTCTTTTTCACAGTGATCTAAGAAACACCACAGGCTTAATCACTGTTCCACCTTTTGCTGGGGTAGAGCTCTTGCTTACAAAATGCTTTCCTAGCCGGGTGGGCGTGGTGGCGCACGCTTGTAATCCTAGCACTTGGGAGGCTGAGACAGGAGGATCCCACAGGTTTGAAGCCAGCCTCAACTTCTTAGTGAGGCTCTCAGCAACTTAGTGAGACCCTGTTTCCAAATAAAGTGTAAAATAGGTCTGGGAGTATAGCCTGGAGGTAGAAAGCCTCTGGGTTCCACACCCAGTAGCACACACACACACAAAAAGAATATATTGTTGTACCCATAGTAGTACCTAAGTGCCTATTTAGTGAACAAAATGGATTAGTTTTAAGTTAACAGTGTGTATAGAATATTTCCTTGTATGTTAATTGGTTTGTCTCTATTTTTTCCAGCCCAGATGACTTACTCAATGCCTTGAATGAGGGTATCAGTCGTGCTGACGTCATCATCACATCAGGGGGTGTGTCCATGGGGGAAAAGGTATGGAAACATGGGGCTTGTGAGATTTCTCTACTTTACTGCCTGTATGTTCAATTAACTCTGGTCTGGAAGGCATCTGATACTCATAACCAGGCCCCACAAAACTGAAAACCATGGGACTTCAGAATTACTGGTCTCTCTAAAAAAGAGTACAGTGTGGGTATCTCAGGGAGCTTACCTCATGAGCAGCCTGGAGAATCCCACAACCTGCACAGTGGTTTATGCTGTTGCCCTGGAGACTTCTGGTTCGATTTTTATTTGCTTTTACTATATTAGGACTTCCTTTATATGTGTTATTTATTCCCAAGGCAAAACTCCAAGATCTTCCCTCATACTTAAAAAAAATTTTTTTAGATGTTTGGGATCAAAACTAGAGCATATGCATACTAGACCAGCACTGTACCATGAAGCCTTATTCCAGCCCTACATTTAAAGTTGCCATGACTTCCAAGAGCCAACCATCTCACTGCAACATATTATAACTGATTGTTTAACTCCCCTTCCCCACAGTAGAAGAGAGGATTACTCATTCCTTTTGCCTTTCTTTATAAAAATAAATAATAATGAATATTTGTACATATATACAAATATGTACGATTTTTAGGACCAGGTATATCCGCATACAATATATGCTTAATTGCATAAAAATCCAAGTTTGAATATTTCAGTATCATTAAGTTTTATCTTCTTCTTCTTCCCTTTTTTTTTTTTTTTTTTTTTGACATTGAAAGATATAACACATGGGGATTCTACCTCCGGGTTATACCTCTATCCCATTTTACTTTTTATTTTGGAACAGGGTCCACTGTTTCTGAGGCTGGCCTCAAACCTGTGATCCTCCTGTCAGCCTCCTAAGTACTGGGATTACAGGAGTGTACCACCACACCCAAATAGTTTATATATCGTTATGAAATATATTAGCTCATGATTTATTGGATTTATTAAATAATGTTCCTTCCTCCCTACTGCCGATATGGGGGAATTGAACCTGCGCCTCCTATATATTAGAAACCAAGCTATATTCTCACCTTTTTTTATTTTATTTATTGTGTGTGTGTGTGTGTGTGTGTGTGTGTGTGTGTGTGTGTGTGGTACTGGGGATGGAACCCAGGGGCCTTCTACTTCCGGGCTACACTCCCAGACCTATTTTATATTTTATTTGGAAACAGGGTCTCTTAAGCCAGCAAGGCTGGCTTCGAACCTGAGTGATCCTCCTGTCTCAGCCTCCCAAGTGTGGTGATTACAAGCGTGCGCCACCACACCCGGCTTATTTTTTGTTTTTGAAACAATTTTACTAGGTTGCTGATATTCTTGCTGGCTTTCTAGGGCTGGTTGTGAACTTGTGGTCCTTGTATTTTAGCCTCCCAAATACTGGAATTGAAGACATGCCTTTTTTGCTTTGAGATAGGGTCTAAATTGTCCAGGTCAGCCTCAAATTTGTGATCTCCTGCATCAGTGTCCTGAGTAACTATGATTAAAGATGTATGCCATTGCAACTTGCCTGAATAATGTGATTAAAGTAAAAATTATTTTTGGTACTGTTGAGGATCGCCCCATTTGGTACCATTTCACTCCCTTCCAAACATAAACTGCCTGAATTCATAACCTGATTCTTTGGGCATTGAACCCCATTGTCTCTGAGAATAAATGTCAGAATTCTGTAACCTGGCTGGGTGGTGGTGCACACTTGTAATCCCAGTACTTGGGAGGCTGAGACAGAACAATCACAGGTTTGCCCAGCCTCAGCTACTTAGTGAGGTCCTCTGCAACTTAGTGAAAACTTGTTTCAAAATAAAGAATAAAAAATAGGACTGGTGGTGTAGCATGGAGGTAGCATGCCCTTGGGTTCAATCCCAGTACTGCCAAAAAAAGAAAAGAATTCAGTAACCTAAACAGAGAAGGCCCTCTACTACTCACAAATTTTAAAGTATTTTAAGAATAGAACTTTTTACTGAAGACCATAGAAGAACAAGAATCTCAGTCAAAGACTGCCATCTCAAATTACCTCTAGGAATGAAAATGTTAAAGCATCAGTCAGTATTCTTATAACAGATGGCTGATATATATTCTTATAACAGTCAGTATTCTTATAACAGATAGTCTTTCTTCAGTGCCTCCCAGAAGTCTTTCGGCCCAGGCAGAGCAAATTGCTACAGACCTCTCTCTCCTGATATTGCAAAAGCTGAGGGCTTAGGTCTGTCCTGAAGTAGAGTTTTAAGAAATAATGTGTGCTGGGTGTGGTGACACAGGCCTGTAATCCCTGTACTTGGGAGGCTGAGACAGGAAGATCACACAGGTTCAAGGACAGTCTCAAGTAGTGAGATTCTCATCCATCTAGTAAGACACTGTTTCAAAATAAAAATAAATAGGGATGGGGATATAGCTCAGAGGTAAAGTACCCCTGGGTTCAATATGCAGTACCACAAGAAAGAAGGAAGGAAAGAAGAGAAGGAGGAAGGGATAGGAAGAAAGGAAGAAAGGAAGAAAGAAATTGCAGCATGTCTATTTTTTATTACTATCAGATTGCTCTCAATTTGACAAGAGCACACTCTGAAGTCAAGAAGTCAAGACTATTTAAATGTTTGTTATTCTGGAGATTGTTTCATGCAGAATTTTTCTTATTTTATAATGAACTTAATCATGAGATAGTACCTATTTGACAGATCTAAAGTTTATCTTCTCTAGTACTTCTAGAAAGGCCAGAAGCTTATAGCACATACAGGCTTGGCAGTTGTGGCTCAAAGGGACAAAACACTTCTGAACCTAACCTTCATTAACAAAGATAGCATCTCTCCTAGGGGTAATTAAGCATATTGATTTTATTTACTTTAAATTCTATGTGGTGAGGTACTTAACACTACACCTTCAATTTACTAGGAAAGATTTTAGGACCTAAGTATTCCCCAAGAGCTCATACTTGTTTTTCTTACCTCCTGAACTGAGACTGAGATGATAAGGAGCCTATAAGAAAGAAGTAAAACATACATGCAGCCAACCAGTTATATTTCCAAAAAGAAATCCAATGTACTAAAGCAGGAGAAAGAAAGAAAAGCACAGAAGATAGAATACCTGCTCCCACCCGGAGCTGAGCCTGAAACAGTCGCTGGGATGACCGGGAGATGAAGAAAGACCCAGAGGGGTTGGGTAGCGGACATGAGTGTTAAGTGTAAAAATTCAGGTACGCAGGAAGTTTACTTGATTCAATTCAGATTGTGCCCTGACTACCTACTATAGAATGGCAGTGGGGAAATTGTGTTTTCTGGGTACTGAGGAGTAAACCCAGGGGCATTCTACCTCTGAGCTACACCCTCTGTTCTTTTTATTTTTTATTCCGAAATGGGATCTTGTCAAGTTGCTAAGAATCTCGCTAAATTGCTGAGGCTGGCCTCAAACCTACAACCCTCTTGTCTTAGCCTCCCAAGTCCTAGGATTATGAGCATATACCACCACATCTAGCTAGAAAATTTTATATAAGGCAAGACTGAGACCTGTGATCCTCCTGTCTCAGCCTCCCAAGTACTGGGATTACAAGTGTGTGCCACTACGCCCAGCATATTGGTGTATTATAGTCTCACATCATAATGTAAACATGCTGGCAGTGACATACATGTACACAGCACTTGGGCCCCCCAAGCCTCCCCATTTTCCCCCATCCCATTACAAAGTACTGAGATTGACATTGGTATATTCACATATGTACACACATTCAATGGTACAGTATAATTTTATAAAAATAAATTTATCTCATAAATATATAAAATGAATGCATTATAGGATTTAATTTAATTTAATAATGTAGAAACCAATAAGATACTACAGCGGATTCAAAAGAAAGTTCAAAGAACACATGCAAACAAGTAATCAGGAACACTGAAATAAATTTGCTAATAGATGTACAACTTGTCTATACCCAAGGGGAATAATCAGTTATATCTCTAACAGTTCATTTATTTCTTTGGATGAACATTAAGTTCACTGTCTTAGCTCAGGCTATTTTAACAAAATAACCATGGTAGGTAGCTTGAATAGCAAACATTTATTTCCTACAGTTCTAGAGCCTAGGAATTCTGAAATCAGGGTGGCAATATGGAAGGGTTCTGGGAGGGCTTTCTTCCAGGTGGCAGATAATTCACTTCTCTCTGTACTTTCACATGGCAGAAAGAGAGCTGGCTGGTTCTCTGGTCTCTTCTCCTGCAGGCACTAATACCATTCATGAGGGTGCCATTCTCTTGACTTAATTACCTCCCAAAGGCCCTACTATAATATTGTGTTTAGGTCTCAACATATAAATGAGGAGGCGGGCATGGTGACACACGCTTGTAATCCCAGTACTTGGGAGGCTAAGATAGAAGGATCACAAGTTTGCAGCCAGCCCTCAACTACTTACTGAAGCCCTCCACAATTTAGTGAGATCTTGTTTCAAAATAAAGAATTAAAAAAATAGGGCTGGGGGTGTAACTTGGAGGTAGAATGCCCCTGGGTTGAATCCCCAGTACCAAAAAAAATCTATATCTATATATAGATATAGATATAGGTATACGTGTATATATATATATATATATGAATGAGGGGACATAGTCCATCTGTTACATTCACTATCATTTCTACAGCTTAATTTTTGTAAATTAGCTCAATGACATAAATAACCCAGAAGATTGTGTTACACTGGACAACCAGTAATTTTTCTTCCCCATTTCAAAATGACAATGTTTTGTTGTTTGTTTGTTTGTTTGTTTGTTTCCTGTACTGGGGGTGGAACCCAGGGTCATTCTACCTCTGAGCTACACCCCCAGCCCTATTTTTAATTCTTTATTTTTAAACAGAGTCTCACTGAGTTGTAAAGGACCTCACTAAGTATCTGAGACTGTCCGTGAATCTTGATTCTCCTGTTCCTTGATCCTCCTGTTCCAGCCTCCCAAATGCTAGGATTACAAGCGTGGGCCACCACACCCAGCTATCTTTCACAATATTTATGGCCCTGGTATTTGTCCTTCCTTGAGTTGAGGGAAATACTTTGATACTTCATCTATTGGTTTTTCTTATTATCTATCTGACTTTGGGTTTCATAATATCAGACAAAGATCTGCAGCTTCATAAGTAGACAAAATTGAAGAATGATGATGATTCTCAGCCTTTGTCACCATGTCTGCTACAAACTTTTCCTCTATTACAAAGAATATAAAGAGCATTTTGGAAAACAGAGAGGATATTTTTTGTAAGAAAAATGAAATATTTTTATTTACTTAGCAAATCTACTTAATATGCATCTGCTCTCCTGGCTTTAAGGCCCTGTGGGAATGGCCTCTGCCAACCTCTACAACCTCAGCTTAAGCCCCCTCCTATCCATTCACTGCCTTCCATTCCTTATTAGTTCTAGACACATTCTTTATGCTTTAGAAGCCTCCATATGAACTTCCCTCCCTCTGGAGTTCTCTTCTCTCCATACCACATGCCTGAATCCTTCTTATCCTTCAGGACCTAGCTAATGTATCACCACTTTTTCTAAAATGGCCTTTCCAGCCAGACAAGGAACCTCACGCTTGTAATCCCAGTACTTGGGAGGTGGAGACAGGAGTATCTCAGGTTCATGGCCAGGCTTGGTTACTTAGTGACGCCCTCCACAACTTAGTGAGACCCTGTTTCAAAGTAAAGAATAAAAATTAGGGCTGTAGGTATAGCTCAGAGTTAGAATGCCCTTGAGTTCTATTGCCAGTACCACAAAAATAAGTAAATAAAAAAGGCCTTTTCTTCTTCTCCATTCCACCCCATTATTTTCTATGCCATCATCTGCTTATTTCCTTCATAGCATGTATCACAGATGGCATTATTTGTTGGCTTACTTATTATGGGCTGTTTCTCCCCAGTTAAATATAACAGAACCTTTGTATCAGGGACTATGTCTGTCTTGTTTAACATTAAACCTCATCACATAGAATTCCTGATATATAATATATGCACTCAAATATATTTACACTAAAAAGTGAATTAGTGAGAAGCATATGCTATTCACTAGGTATTTACTGTTTTTTTACACATATATAAAAGATGATTCTTGTTCTCACAATTAGTATTTGGTAAGGCTTACATAATATCTATCAGGCCAGTGCACCATGTACTAAGTGTGTGCTCTCAGAAGGACATAATGCTAGAGGAGCACATTAGAAAGATCTGGAGATTTCTGTATCTGCTATGACAGAACAGCATATTTAGGCCAACTCTCCCACTGATATCATCTATAAAAGACATTAAAAAAAAACTTTTAGGAAAGTAAACTGAAGAAAACAGTCAAGATAGCCAGAATTCAGGGCACTAAAATCTCAGAGAAAAAGGGAACACAGAGAAGTAAAACTGAAACTCTTCACTGTTTTTCCTCAAAGAATGTACTAATTTCCTAAGCCATGTAGTCTTGCAAGAATGGACAGAAAAGAGCCGGCCATGGTGGCATACACTTGTAATTCCAGCATTTGGGAGGCTGAGACAGGGGGATCACGGTTCATGGACAGCCTCAGCTACTTAGTGAGGCCCTTTGTAACTCAATTAGACCCTGTTTCAAAAATAAGAGAATAAAAAATAGGGCTGGGGGTGTAGCTCGGAGGTAGAATGCCCCTGTGTTCCATCCCCAGTACCACAGAGAGAGAGAGAGAGAGAGAGAGAGAGAGAGAGAGAGAGAGAGAGAGAAGAGGAAGGGAGGGGGAGAGAGGGGGGAGAGGGAGAGAGAGAGAGGGAGGGGGAGAGAGAGGGAGAGGGGGTAGAGAGAGAGACAGCGAGAGCGAGAGCGAGTGCTTTTTCCTAAAAAAAATAAAAATTAAAAAAAGATGCCGGGCGTGGTGGAGCATGCTTTAATCCTAGCATTTGGGAGGATTTGGGTTCACGGCCAGGTATTTAGTGAAGTCCTTTGCAACTCAGTAAGACCCTGTTTCAAAGTAAAGAATAAAAAATAAGGCTGGGGTGTAGCTCGAAGGTAGAATTCCTCTGGGTTCCATCCCCAGTGCCACAAAAAATAATAATAATAACTGATGAATAAAAATTAAAAGAAGAAAGAATAACCCATCAAGTAAGGATATTATACCTTAATGTAGCTGTTTTTCTTATTATCAAATTTTCCCTACCAGAATGTACTTTCTGTGAAGATAGAGATATTGCCTCTTTTGTTCAAGACTGTGCCTTGATTGGTACTCAGCATATACCAGGTGCAACAAATATGTATTAAATGAATAAATGAATTAATGAAGAATTAGGTCATATTTGTGTTAAACAAATCAACTTTACTAAAATAAAGATATTTCCTTTTAGTCTTATGAATTTATTTTCTTTTCATTTAAAATGTTGAAAATCTGATGTTAAAATGTTTGAAAGTAAAGTGATTATTTTTAATGTTTGCAGGACTATCTCAAGCAGGTGCTGGACATTGATCTTCATGCTCAGATCCATTTTGGCAGGGTTTTTATGAAACCAGGGTATGAAAAATAATCTTATATATGGGATTGGTTTGGATTGCTTTAATTAATCAAGTTTTAAATGCTTTTTTTACATTTTTATTATGGGTTTTATTATGATAAGAGAGATAGTATAGTACTAGAATCCTTTACATAAATGTAGCTTCTATTTGAAATAAGTCATGTTTCTTATGTATCTGTGAGTTTGATGTAAACAATACAAAACAACTTTCCAAACTTTTTTATTTTTAATTCCCATAATGAATTACTTCTTCCTCTTTTTCTCTTTCTCCTCATACTACTTCATTCACTCTCTTTTTAAATATGTTAGTATGAAAATTCTTAAATATACATAAAAAGTATTACTAACCCAACTACATGGGCCATCACTCAGCTCAGTAACTATCAACATTATATATATATATATTTTTTTTTTGGTATACATCTCATAATTACAACAATAGTATTTTCTTAGTTAAACATAATAGTATCATTTAATATCCTGATCATATACAAAATTCTCCCAAATACAAAGAAAAATAATGCCTTTTTATAATTGTTCACTTGAATCAGGACTCAAGTAAGGTCCACTCTTTCAATGTAGTTATTAAATGAAAACATTTACTTTTTGTTTGTTTGTTTGATATACCATTGAATTATTGGAGAAAGTGGATAGCTTGTCCTAATAGATTTTAGCTGATTGCTTCCTTGATTGTGTTAAACATGTTTCTCTGTCTCCAGTATATTCTATAGATTGAAAGCTAAATCTAAAGGCTTAATTAGATTCAGATTCAGTTTTTTTCCTTCATAAGTTATTTCATTAAAAGGGTTTCACATTGCTTCTTATTGTTTCTCAAGAGGAAAGAAAATTACTACATACCAAGATATTGTACCTTTCCTAAAAATTGATAAGTCCTAAGGAAGGGCAAATGGAGGGAGGTTCTGTGATAATTTGCAAATATTCAAAAAATGCCAAACATCAGTATTAGTGAAACACGTGTCTCTGTGACATTAAGCAATACTCTCCCTGCTCAGACCCCTGCTGCTCAGTGAACCTTTAATTCTCTGACCAAAGACTTTAGTGTGTAGGTGAACGTTTCAGCACGTCTCCATGCTGTCAGAGAAAAGAGTAATGATGCTTTCATTCAGAATTATACGCCGATGGATGCATGAACACTAAGAGAGTGAGTGAAGCAGTGGCTTCCCAGGTGTTTTAAATGACCTATGGGACGCATCAGCACATTCCTGAAGCCATTTAAGTGTCAAGCCAGCCCTTCCAATATTCCTTATTTACTATATACATGGTTTCAGTTCTAGGACACAGATCAGGCTTTATCTCCATGATTTGGCCATTTTTAGTGTAGAGTTAATATTATCCCTAAAGCTATCTCCACAATTTGATGGGATTATAATTCTTGGGTTTTGTTTTTTTGTTGTTGATTTTTTTTTTTTTTTTTGGCGGGTCTGGGGATGGAACCCAGGGGCATTCAACCTCCGAGCTACAGCCCCTGCCCTATTTTTTTTTATTCTTTATTTTGAAACCGGGTCTCACTGAGTTGCAGAGGGCCTCACTAAGTAGCTGAGGCTGTCCGCGAACCGTGATCCTCTGGTCTCAGCCTCCCAAATGCTGGGATTACAAGTGTGCGCCACCACGCCCGGCCCAGAGATTATAATTCTTGTAAGTACATTAAGTACATTTCTATAGTTGTCTATTGAGTGTGCCCCAATATGACTATTGCTGACAAAGCCTTTTGATACTGAAACTGTAGGGTTTTGATCATTATTATTAAGAAGAACATTGTGCCATAAGCAGATATTGTTATGTTAGGATTTTTCTCTGTTCCTTTAGACAGTACTAATTTGATTAGAATACAGAGGATGTCCCCAAAACATGTCACTGTGCCTGTCACTAATCACAAAAATTTATTTTTCCATTTGTTGTTGAAGGAACCTGACATGACTTGCTCTCACCTCTAGAGAATTACTTGTGAGGTCTGTTATTTAAAATAAAGCACATATAACGATAATTTTTGAACTTTTTTTCCAGTTTATAATTTACCACTTGCTTCATCTTTAAGAATTCTTCAATTCCTAATGTTTATTTTATTTTCCTAAAGTCATAACATCTTGGGACCTCACTCACTGAATAAATACTGTTTAATTCTGATCTCAAGAGGAAAATGAACAATAAGTGTTAAATTGAACAATAAGTGGAAGTGGCTTTCCAGAGATTAAGCAAAATCTTCACAGACTGGCAGGTCACTTGTGATAGTAATGCTGATAGCAAAATCGTTTTGTAAAAAAAAATCATTTTAAAGTATGTTTAGATAGACCACACTGCCTATCTGCAAGATGTAAAAATGATTTAAAGTGGCCTTATCATTTAAATGTGCTTTAATTGGTCAGAATTTTATACTTGTCTAAAGGAAAGAAGAACTTAAATGTAATTGCTACTTGGTAGTAGAACAAAAAAAGGCATAAAAAGTTCAAATATGTTTTGAGCTTTGTCTTCCCATATATAGTGCATTCTGGATATAGTTACCTCTTTCATTTTAGAGACAAAGATACTCAGAAAAGCATTTGGGGTATTATCAACCATATCTGCCAATCACTGTTTTATTGGACATCTATAGCATTGCTACTATTAAGAATACATCTTGTAAATTATTTTCATCACAGAGTAATAATCATTACCAAATTGCCTATCCAAATCAATATGACAGTCTAATCTCATTTTTCTAAAATACAACAAAGAATCAAAATGTAAGTTAGAAATAAAGTTCCACGGCCGGGCGTGGTGGCGCACGCTTGTAATCCCTGCGCTTGGGAGGCAGAGACAGGAGGATCGCGCAGGTTCAAAGCCAGCCGCGCGTGCTGGCTTAGGAGACCCTGTTTCCGAATAAAAATGCAAAAATAGGTCTGGGAGTGTAGCCCGGAGGTAGAAGGGCTTCCAGGAACCCCAGTACCACCAAAATAAATAAATAAATAAATAAATAAATAAATAAATAAATAAATAAATAAAGCTCCAGAGTAGCCAAAATAAAGGTAACAAAATCCATATACTAACAATTACAGAACATCGCATAAGAGATTTATCCAAATATGAACCATAGCCAGGTGTGGTGGCCCACACTTGTAATCCCAGTACTTGGGAAGCTGAGACAGGAGGATTGCAGGTTCCCAGATATACTCAGCTTACTTAGTGAGGCACTCCACAACTTAGTGAGACCCTGTTTCAAAATAAAGAATAGCTGAGCCCAGCATTAGGGAGGCTGAGACCGGAGGATCACGGTTCACGGACAGCCTCAGCTACTTAGCGAGGCCTTTCACAACTCAGTGAGAACAAGTTTCAGAAATAAAAAGAATGAAAAATAGAACTGGGAGTGTAGCTCAGAGGTAGAATGTCTCTGAGTTCCATCCCCAGGAGCGCTAAAAAATAAAAAGATGGGCTAGGGTATAGCTTGGAGGTAGAATGCCCCTGGGTTCAATCCCCAGTACTGCAAAAAAATTTTTTTAATTTAATTTAAATATATGTATATGAACGATAATGTTTAAACAACCTTGATTATTTTTCTCCACTTAATAATGAGTGATTTTTAGCCAAATTGCACAATCTCTCTGAGTTTCAATTTCCTGAAACTATAAGATGGGATGATAATTGTCACCTTTTGAGATTCTTTTGAGAATTTAACAATGGATATAACATATGAATGTTACTTTTAAATAGAAATTTACACTATTAGCATTATCATTCCAACAGTATGAGTAATATTACTACTACTCAGATTCCCATACCTAAAGCCAGCTGTAAGGGTCAAAATGATGGCACTCTGGCATTAAGAAAACACAGAAAAATTCTCAGGGGAAAAATAGAAATAAGAACTATAGAAACACAGCATTGTGGAATTATGGTTTACAGGTAAAAAACAACTTTAGTACTCTCACAATCTCTCTCTGTGCCATAATAAACTCTGTTAATGATGTTGATTACAAATGATCATAAATGCAAGTCTCACCGTGTTTTTGCAAAAGATAATGAGTGAATGATCCGCTTTTTAAATATCAACCTACAGCCAGGCATGGTGGCGCATGCTTGTAATCCCCGCATTTGGGAGGCTGAGACAGGAGGATCGTACAGGTTCAAAGCCAGCCTCAGCTACTTAGTGAGGCTCTCAGCAACTTAGTGAGACCCTGTTTCCAGATAAAATAGAAAATAGGTCTGGGAGTATAGTCCAGAGGTAGAAAGCCCCTGGGTTCCACCCTCACCATAAAATAAATAAATAAATATCACCCTACAAAAATAATGAAAATAAAAATAATTTGGGTACTTAAAAGGATAACTTTCTACCTACATGGAAAGTTTAGCACTCCCTAGGGATTCTACATTCATCAAGTTTCATTAGTATAATGAGATTTATAGCTAAAATTCTATAGAAGGATAATTAATAGAAAACTACTGTTCCCGGCTGCCCACTTCCTCCATGATAAGAGTTCAAGTCAGAATTTTGAGAAAGCCTGGCTTGGTGGCACACGCTTGTAATCCCAGCATTCTGGAGGCGGAGACCAGAGGACCCTGATTCGCCGACAGCCTCAGCTGCTTAGCAAGGCAATTCACAACTTAGTGAGACCCTGTGTCAAAAATAAAAGGCCTTGCCAGGCATGGTGGCACACATTTGTAATCCCAGTACTTGGGAGGCTGAGACAGGAGTATTCCATAGATTCAAAGTCAGCCTCAGCTACTTACTGAGGCTCTCAGGAACTCAGTGAGACCCTGTTTCCAAATAAAGAATAAAAAATAGGGCTAGGGTTGTAGCTCGGAGGTACAATGCCCCTGGGTTTCATCCCCAGTACCATAAAAAAAATAAGTAAATAAAAATTTTAAAAGGCCTAAAAAATAGGGATGGGGGTGTAGCTTGGAGGTACAATGCCCCTGGGTTCCATCCCCAGTACCAGGGGAAAAAAATAGAATTTTGAGGAAGTATAATTCGATTTTTTTGTGTGTGTGGTGTTACTGGGGGTGGAACCCAGGGGCTTTTCTACCTCCGGGCTATACTCCCAGACCTATTTTATACTTTATTTGGAAACAGGGTCTCACCAAGCTTCGAGCCTCACTAAGTAGCTGAGGCTGGCTTTGAACCTGTGTGATCCTCCTGTCTCAGCCTCTCAAGTGCTGGGATTATAAGTGTGCACCACCATGCCCGGCACAGATAATATTTTTAATTTATTGCATTAACTTTAAGATATGATGTTTTATATATTTGGATATATCAGAAGCTCCTTTGATAGGAAACTTTTAGGTACGTTTCTAAATATAGTTTTAAAAGTACAATAAATACTTATCTTAAACAATAGGCACTTTGGCATATATTACCAGATAGTCTTCCAATAATAAGAACGATCATTAGAAATCCTCAACAAAAGTGGTATAGACCTTGTTAATGAGAAGGGTGGCAAAACATACTAACTCCAGGATTTAAAGAATGTTTCTATGGCACTCTCAAGAGGAAAAAAAGTGAGCTACAGAAAGCCAGGAAGTTTAGTTACTTGAAAACAGAAGATGCTAAAGACAAATTTATTTAAATGCTCCAGAAATGCTTCAGAGTGTAAAGGTTTAAAAGCATGTCAACATAAAGGTGTTTTTATATGATAAGTGGTCTATATAGATAGCCACATAACAAGAAAACTGGAGTACTTAGTTTACTTGTCGTGTTACTTAGCAATCACTAACAAGTAACCTCCATTTTTCCTCTAGACTGCCAACAACATTTGCAACTTTGGATATTGATGGTGTAAGAAAAATTATTTTTGCACTACCAGGTAAGAATCATTGAAACTACTTTCTAGTTTTGACTTTGTGTTTTGTTTTCTAGAAAAATGACCAAAATTATTTTTACTTTTTATGTAACCAGTCCCCAATCATATCACTTGGTTTGGAATTTGAAAGACCTGGATTCAAGTCCTAGCTTTGCTAACTGACCTTTTCTGAGGCTGTTTCTTCACCTATAAAATGTGACTGATAATCCCCTTCATGGGGTGTTGTGAAAGTCAAACTATAGATAGTATCTTCCAAAGCACATTCCAGACCCTAAGATGATAACCAGATGTTAGTTGTCACTAGATCTTTCTTGGGCATCTGCCTTTTCCTTATAGGAAATTGGTCAAAGTTAGCAGTCTAATCACCTCTCACAATTGGAATTATTTTGCTCAAGGGTCCAAAAGGCATTAGTAGCCCATATGAGTACTAAGTCAAAAAATTCAGTGCTAGGGCTGGGGTGTAGCTCAGAAGCAGAGCATTTGCCTAACATGCACAAGGCCCTGAGTTCCATCCCCAACACCATAAAACAAAGCAAAACGGCCTTTCCTTTGCCAAACCTGGGGTAGTGGGGAGCAGGCATTGAAAGGAGGAGCCACTGATACCAGTGCATCTCAGCCAATCTCACATATCATCAGTCTGACAAGATCACCCTCACTCCCATGTGAGCAGAACTCTTATGTTCAGACTGCAGAGGAAGCAAAGTAGTTCAGTTTACATGGACTTTCAAATCCAATTTTTATTACCTTTTGGTAGTGAATGTAAAATCATTATGAATCTTGATAAATTTAGAAGCAATTTAGACTTTGGTGTATGTATTTGTCAACTTTCCACTTTTAAAGTTATCCTCCAATAATTCTGCACAAATCCTCTTTTCAACACAGATTCCTTCAGAAAATAGCCTGTTATCCCTTTCAGATCTACAAATCTCATGGGCTTGGAATATTTACTTACTTTTTACATAAGTTAAGTAAATCTTAAAATAGAAATATAAAGAGATGGAAGCAGCAGAAAAAATTTGAACTTAATATTTGTAAGCCCCTATCTATAAGGATAAAAGAGACACAATTTCCAAAATGTAGAAAATGTTGAGAGATCATATAAGTAAAATGGTCCTCAGAATGTATCTATGGCATGAAACTCCATGGGGTCTTTAATATTTCCTCATATACTCTAAAAGCCATTATATAAAAAAGAAAGAGGCTTTTCTTCTTAGCTTAATGTTATCTGGAAGAGAGCCTTTACTTTGTAAAGTTTGACAACCTACAGATCATCAGTGATAGTAAAACAAAGACTGTTAATATGAGAACCTGTTTCACCTTTACTAATGAGTGTTGCTGATCTGCCAAAGCAAGTACAAAATTAAACCTATCTTCAAATTGTTACTTTTATTTGAAATGTTCTCTGTTCAGCCCAAATGAGCCAAAAGAGGGCAGCAACAACTCATATGTTCCGATTCCAGAAATAGCAAAGTGGTTCAATTTACAGGATTTTCTTTTTTTTTTTTTATAATACTGGGGATCAGATTTAGGGACTCATACATATTAAGCAAGTGCTCTACCATTGAGCTACAGCCCTAGCCCCTGAGAATTTTCAATTTGCAAAGAGTATTTTTACTTTCCTTGAGGCTATGTATTTTTTATTCTTTTTTTTTTCGTGTGTGTGTGTGTATGTGTGTGTGTGTGAGTGTATGTGTGTGTGTGTGTTACTGGGGATTGAACCTAGAGGCATTCTACCTTTTGAGCTACACCCCCAGCCCAATTTTATTTCTTATTTGTCTCACTAGGTGGTGAGAGTCTCACTACTTGCTAAGGCTGCCCTTGAACCTGCAATCCTCCTGTCTCAGCCTCCCAGGTACTGGGATTATAAGCATGCACCACCAGGCCCAGCTCAAGGCCATGTATTTAAATATCATCTTAATATTTTTTACCAATTAAAAATCTTAAGTGTGGGACAAGGTGGAGTAGGCCTATAATCCCAGCAACTCTGGGACAGCCCAGTCAATTTAGCAAGTTACTGTTCTCAAAATAAAAATAATAAAAATATCTGGAGATGTAGCATACTGGTAGAATGCTTGCCTAGCAATATGTAAGACTCTGGATTCATCCTCCAATCTGTACTACTCCCTCTCCTCCTCCCCCCAAAAAAATATCTGCTGTTCTATGAGACAGCTCATTTTTCCGTTAAAATTATTGGTGTCACTCATCAGTTTCTGTAACTTAAAAAATCCATTATTAACTATTTTTATGTGTAGAAGAGAACTGAAGGTATGGTTTTATCTAATAATAGGGAAAATGACCATCTGACCATTGCTTTTTCTTTTGGTGGTGGTAGTATTGGAGATTGAACCCAGTGGAATACTACCTCTGAACTATGCCCCTTGCCCTTATTTTGTTTTTATTTTTGTTTTGAAACATGGTCTCTAACTAGGTTGCTGTGAGTCTTTTTAAATTTCTGAGGCTGGCCTCAGTCCTGCAATCTTTGTGTCTCAGCTTTCCAGCTGCTGGACTGATACTTTGCCACCATGTCCAACTTGACCATTGCCTTTTAATTTGGTGACGTAATTAGCAGCATTTAGGGCACAATCTAATAGCCCATTCTCACCTCCTTTACACAATGCATACTCACATACAGCTGTTTAAAGGAATTAATAAAATTAGAATTAGAATTAGAACTAGAAGAGATCTTGAGAATCTTATGTTCCCAACTCTTCATTTTGTGGGTGACTAGAGTTAAACACTGGGAACTTACCAAGGTTGTACAGCTTGATGAGTTAGTTAATAGTACCAAGCAGGCAACCAAATCTATTATTCATAACGCTTTTTTTTTCTTTTTCTTTTTTTGCCTACCCTTCCTCCTTTTGAAGTGTATGACGTACCTAGCTTTCTTCTTGGAGAGATACAGTTGAATTTCTCAAATTCTTCTTAAAACTTTAAAAGAATGGTATTTGCAGTAATTCACTACAGCTGTCATAACAATACTGCGATACGACTGGGTGACTTAAACTACAGAAATTTATTTGATCATGGATCTGGAGGCTGAAAGTAGCAAGTCATGGTGGCCCAGGGTTGGTCTAAGGAGAGGCCTTTGCAGACTTCCCTCATTGGGTCCTCCTGTGACCCTTCCTGTACACACACACACTTCTGGTGTCTCTTCCTTTCTTAATAAGGATTTCAGTTCTATAGAAGTAGATCACCAATCCTATGTTCTTATTTAATATTGGTCACCTCCTTAAAGGCCCTGTTTCTAAATATAGCGACACTAAGGATTAGAGCTTCCTCACTTGAAACTGGGGGGAAAACATAGTTTAGTCCATAAAAATATTTATCTTCAAGTTCTTGAAATCATCAATTATTTGGTGTTTTTTTTAATTTAAAGAAATTTCTAGCCAGGTGTGGTAGTGCATGCCTGTAATCCCAGTATTTGATAGGTTGAGACAGGAGAATCTCAAGTTCAAAGCCAGCCTCAGCTATTTAGCAAGGCTGTGTTCCCAAATAAAAAATAAAATAGGGCTTGGGTGTAGCTCAGAGATAGAATATCCCTGGGTTCAATCTCTGGTAACACACAAACATATACACACACACACACACACACACACACACATACACACACGAAAAAGAAAAGAGAAAAAAATAAATTTCTAGGTAGAGATGATTATAGATAAATTTATACATATCTATATTTTATAATATTTGGTACCAAGTTTATACTAATTTTTCATATTTAAATAATCTTTATTGATAAAAATACTATTACTCCAATGATGTTCAAATGCTTTAAAAAATAGCAAGAAAATATATTAAGCATTTAACTGTTAAAAACGTAACAAGTCCGAGTTTGGCATGGTGGCACACGCTTGTAATCCCAGTACTTGGTAGGCTGAGACAGGAGGATCCAGGTTCGCAGTCAGCGTCACCTACTTAGTGAGGCCCTCTGCAACTTAGTGAGACCCTGTTTCAAAATTAAAAATAAAAAATCGGGCTGGGGGTGTAGCTCAGAGGTAATATGCCCCTGGGTTCAATCCCCAGCACCATAAAAAAAATAAATCAAGTCCTGTGTTGTGGCACATTCCTGTAATGCCTATACCTGGGACCTGAGACAGGAGGATTGCAGGTCTGAGGACAGCCTCAGCAAGTAGTGAGATTATTATCAACTTAGTGAGAGAGACCCTGTTTCCAAATAAGACAAAGAACTGGGCTAGGGGTGTAGCTCAAAGGTAGAATGCCTCTGGGTTCGATCCCCAATACCACACACACACACAAAAAAAAAAAAGTGTAAAGATTAAGGGGCTGGTGCTCAGTGGTAGATTGTGCATTTAGCATTCACAAGGCCAAAGTTCAATCCTCAGCACCCTCCAAAAAAATTAAGAAGGTTAATAAGGGTTTGGCTCTGAGGAAAACAGAAATAAACAGTGTCAAAAAGCTTCTGGAGGAGCTGGGTATGGTGGCACATGGTTGTAATCCCAGGACTTTGGAGGCTGAGACAGGAGGATCACAGGTTTGAGGACAGCCTTGGCAACTTAGTGAGACACTTAGCAACTTTACAAGACCCTGTTTAAAATTTTTTTAAAAAGGGTGTGGGTATAGCTCAGAGGTAGAACACCCCCTGGGTTCAATTCCCAGTACCAAAATAAATAAATAACTGCTTGATTGACTTTCAGGAAATCCTGTATCAGCCGTGGTCACCTGCAATCTCTTTGTTGTGCCTGCACTGAGAAAGATGCAGGGCATCTTGGATCCTCGGCCAACCATCATCAAAGCCAGGGTAATGTCTTCTAATGACCAGAAACCAAACTGGAAGCCTGATAACAATTAAGAATACAATTTCTAACTGCCCAAAATAAACAACTAGGATTATATATTACTTTTGATGGCAAATGTGGTAGTATCTTAATATCACAAATATCACCTTTATGATAGAAAATAAATGGGAAAATGTTGTTTTTATGTTTCTCCTATATGACTTCTACATATGAATCATATTTTCAAGGTAAAAGGTCCATACAGGAGTCTAGAGAGCAGGGTTAAAACTGAGTAGATACTTAAATCAGTCAGCAGTACGCAGCTGATATAACCCTAACACTAAACCTATATGAAGGAAAGGACAAGAATTTTTGTTTCCAAATATAAACTCATAGAAAATAGCAATTAACTTACAGTTTCTGTGACCCAGGGATAAATTTCAAACATTTCAGAAAAAGACACACTATAAGAACATGATGATTGCTTTCTGAGTAATGTTATAAGCATCAAAGTACAGAGCATTTCAACAAAATGTTTATATTCTTTGAAAATTTCTAAGGTGTTTGCATTGTAGAGAGGAATATGAGTGTTTATTTGATACGATCAGTAATTTATCAAAAGATATAATGAGATGTATTACATGAGAATATTATTGTCTGTGGATTTAAAATATATATATAATCCGGGCATGGTGGCACATGCTTGTAATCATAGTACTTGGGAGACAGGAAGATCACAGGTTCATGGCCAGTCTCAGCTACTTAGTGAGGCCTCTGCAACTTAGACCCTGTTTCAAAATAAAGAATAAAAAATAGGGCTGGGGTGTAGCTCGGAGGTACAATGCCCCTGGGTTTCATCCCCAGTACTGAGGGTGGGGGGAAATGACAGGACTGCTCATGACTTATAAAAAGTGTACATTGGCTTTATTAGGAGATGAGAAATAGAGGTAGGCTATAGAAGCTTTGAAAACAGGAATTTGATACTGAGCCATATCAGCATATGCAAGGATTTAAAGTTACATGGTAAATTTAGGCAAGTGATAGACAAGGTATGTGTTCAAGGCCCTCTCTGGTAGACTAATGGAAAGAGTAACATAACTTTTATAGTGCTTACAAAAAAAAAAAAGCATGAGAAAACTCCCTTAACCATCTTTGAAAGTTTCAACCAGATCCCAGTTTAGGTGAGGCCTCCTGCACCACCCAGGCCACTAGTGTATCATCCTGGGCCTCTAACCAGAGTAAAATCCCCTGTGGGCATCTGCTCTTCACAAACTCACCTCCACGCTGTGCTGTCTCAGTCACTGCCTGACCCCTGCATCCTCTACAGCATTCACTCTCTCATTGCCACCAGACCCTCAGACACTATTCCCCGCAGACATTCAGGCCTTTGACCATTGTTTCATGGTCTTCCTCTCTGTTGCCTCAGACCATCAGTTGCTTTAACTTCCATTTCCTAAATACCTTTATTTCTACTTCAGAAACTCACGTGTACATCATCTTCCATATCCTGAACTGCTCCATCTCAAAATCGCCAACTCCAATATATCATTTAGGAACAATAACGAGTTAGATTTATGAAACCTATAGCTCCTACTCTTATCCTTCAGTCCATAAGCTCCTTCTGGCTCACAATTTTCTTCAAGCCAAATGTAGTGGTGTTTGATACAACACAGCACCCAACTTTTTCCAAAATGCGCTTCTTTTCTTTTTTTTTTTTTTTTTTTTTGCAGTACTGGGGATGAAACCCAGGGCATTCTACCTCTGAGCTGCACCCTCAGCCCTATTTTTTATTCTTTATTTTGAAACAGGGTCTCACTAAGATTCTGAGGACCTTGCTGAATTGCTGAGGCTGTTCACAAACCCTACCTCAGCCTCCCAAGTACTGAGATTACAAGTGTGCACCATCACGCCTGGCTTCTCTTCTTTTCATTCTTTTTTTAAATTTTTTGTTCTTCTTTCTTCTTCCATACCTCACTCTAAGAACCTGCAAACTTGGTTCAATTCTTCCTTCTTTGTTCTTCAGTTTTATTCCCAGACCTGTAAGCTTTAGAGAAGCATATATAGTTATTTGAATGATCACTTCAAATTTTAGCAGAGGTTGACATTCACCTTACCTGGCCTTTTATATCGTATGGATCGACTTCTTCCTTTCTGGACTTCAGTCTTCCAGATTTTCCTCATTCCCCTCAAGCCCCTCTCCCATTCATATTCCCCTGAGTTTTGTAGCCAATATGCCTGGGTGTGAATGATGACTCTTAACATTTACTGCTCTTATAACTTTTGGCATTCAATGATTTTTCTTCTTCTAATCTTGTCTCCTCTTAAATCCTTTTCACATCTAATCATTTCTCTAATCCTCTAATCATCTATCTCCAATTAAAATCCATCCGTGCACCCCATAATATCAGGGTCAAATTCAAATTCCTTAAAAGGGCATAGGAGGACCTACATCCCAAGGCCTTTTTCCTCACAAGCTTCGTCTACTTCCCATCCTGCGCTCAGACCACACTGCACTATTTGAAGCTTCCAGAATGAACATTAGGTTCCTTTCCTGAGCCTATGATTTTTCTTTTTCCTAGAAGATTATGTTTTCACTACCATCATCTCTTTTAGGTTGGTAAATTCCACACTCTTAAGACTCAGGCATCACATTTCCTGTGAAGCCTATCTCAAAGTCACTCTGAGGCTATTTCTCTGTAAGATGAACAGGAAAAAGGGAAAGAAAAAGAAATCTCCCTTTTTTAATGAATTACTTTTCTTATTAGAGAACTTTTAGGTTCATGGCAATATTGAGCAGGAAAAAAAAACCCAGAAATTTGCCATATACCTTCTTCCCCCACATACACCCAACCTCCCCCACTGTCAACATCTGGTACCAAAGTGGCACATTTGTTAGAAATGATGAATTATACAGCTGGGCATGGTGACGCATGCTTGTAATTCCAGCATTTGGGGGGCTGAGACAAGAGGATTGCAGTTCATGGACAACCTCAGTGAAACCCTGTTTCAAAATAAAAAATAGGTCTAGGGGTGTAGCTCAGAGGTATAATGCCCCTGGGTTCAATCCCCAGTACCACAAAAAAATAAAAAGAAATGGTGAATTATATTGATATATGATCATCACCCAGATTCAATAGTATATTATATGGGTTTGACAAATATGTAAATACATGTATCTACCATTACAATATCATACAATTTCACTGTCTTAAAAGTCCTTTGTACTCTACCTACTCATCCCCTCCTCCCTCAACCCCGTCAACCATTGATCATTTTATTGCTTCATAATTTTGTCTTTTCCAAAATAGCTTATTGTTGGAATCATATAGTACTAACATTTGCAGATTGATAGTAATGTGCATTTAAGTTCTCTCCATGTCCTTTCATGGTTTTATAGCTCATTTCTTTTTAGTGCTGAATAATATATAATATGCTTGGTTTATTTATTCATTCCCTACTGAAGGATATCTTGGCTACTTCTAAACTTTGGCAATTTTGAATAAAGCTGTTTAAACATCCATGTGCAGGTGTTTGTATAGACAGAAGTTTCACCTCATTTGGGTAAATACTACAGAGTATGACTGCTGGCTTGTATGGTAAAAGTATATTTATTTTAAAGCCAGGCGTGGTGGCACATGCCTGTAGTTGCTGTATGTAGGGGCTAAGACAGGAAGATCACAGATCCAAGACCAGACTCAGCAACTTCACAAGACTCTGAGTAACCTAGCAAGATTGTTTCAAAACACAAAATACGAAGGGCTGAGTATGTAGCTCAGAGGTAGAATGACCCTTGATTCAATCCCAAATTGCCCCCCACACACACACACAGCACACCCAGAGTATGTTTATTTAGCTGGGTATGGTGGCACAAGCCTGTAATCCTGATACTTGGGAGGCTGAGACAGGAGGTTGCAGGTTCAATGCCAGCCTGATGTAATTTAATGAAACCCTATTTAATCAAAGTAGCAAATAAAAGAGTCCTTGGGTGTATAGCTCAGTAGAATTCCCCTGGGTTCAATCCCCAGTACCACACAAACACACACAAAGAATATGTATATTTTTATAAGAAATTGCCAAAGTCTTCCTAAGTGGCTGTATGATTTTGCATTTTTGTGAGCAATGAATGAAAGTCCCTGTTTCCAAATCCTTGTCAGCATTTGATGTTGCGTTTTTAATTTTGGCCATTCAGATCAGTGTGTGATGGTGTCTCAATGTTGTTTTAACATGTGATTCTGTATATAATGACAAATGGTGTTGAACATTTTTTCATATGCTTTCGATATTACACGGATAGAAAGACTCTGTTCAGGTCTTTTTCCATTTTTTAAGTTGGATTATTCATTTTCTTATTATTGAGTTGCCAGAGTTAATTCCTTCATATATTTTTGTTAACAGTCCTTTATCAGATGTCTCTTTTTCAAAAATTTTTCTCAGTCTATAGCTTGTCTTCTCATTCTCTAGACCTTTTTAAAAATCTAATTCTCTCCCTTAGACATTTACACATCAACCATACCATACTACAGAATATAACATAATTTTTCTCTTGAGTAATTACTATGTGCCAGGCAAATATACAATGAAAGCAGAAGGAACACTCCTGGCCCACACCTTCTGCCCACTTTCTAATGAATAAAAGGAGTCATCAGAAGTGAGGCACCGGCCATTCACAATGCTCTGTGTCTGCCTGCCTAAAGCATCATTCCCTACAGCCTAATAACAAGCTCTTAAACCTAGCAGTATGATAAACCAGAACAAGGTCACACCAGAACAAACAAACACATCAATTAATAAATTATTGTGCATTTCAGCAAAGTACAAAAAACACAATCAGTTTCATTGCTAATTGCAAAAGGAACAGCTGTTTGTGAAGAAGTTATGAAAATATTTTATTCACTTCAATTTGATGCATTAATCTTTGTTTCTTAAATTTACATACATATCTTCTTTTGAAACAAAATTAATTTTCACTTTTAGATTGGCTGAAAATAGTAGCTTAAAAATATTAGGATCATAAAGCTTGAAGATATTTTAGCCACTTTATAGTATAACTGCATGGAATGATAATAAAGCAGGTATAGGAAAGTAAATTAACTTGCTAATATAAAAAACCATTTAGCAGTGAGGCTGGGAGAACCTAGGTGTCTCATGTCATCTCAATCCAGAACTTTTTTCTACAGTACTATCATGAACCAATCAGTACTATAACTAAGAAAAAAACCTTGCCCAAACAATAGCAAATAACACCTTGCATCTAAGGTCTAGGGCATAGTGCCATGGTAGATCTTGCCCAGCATATGTGAGACCCTGAGTTTGGTCCCTTCACTGAAAATAAAATTTTCTCATGTGAGTAGTTCTTGTAGTTTAGTATTGGGGAAACACAGTTTGGAAAAGGACAGCACAAAACAACTTAGGAATAATGGGACATTACTCTATCAGTAAATATAATCACAAGTACTATCAAGTGAAAGATTTTTAAAAAAGGAAAGCACCTGTTCCTCTTTTGTTGAAAACAGTTGTCTAAATGGGCAGCTGAAAGGTACCTAGCACATAGTAGGTCCTCAGTAACGATTTATGATTTACTGGATGGATAGATGTGTTCTAAATTTGTTTGTTTAATGCTATATTCTTAATTTTCAATATTTAGATAACTAATTCTATTTCTCCATTCATAGGTCAGGGGTCTATAAAAATAGACTTCAGAAATAGACCTTATCTCTTTCATGTATCCTCTTTTCCACTATGAAACTGGCTTCTGAGCCTTCTTCTCTCTTCTCACCAGGGCAACTCAACCCCTGGACTCCTGTACTAAATATATAAGGTGAAGGAAGGAAATAGCCAAATGCTAAGGATATTTTTCATGCCCACTATATTCTCTGCACAACCTCCAGAACCTGTAGTTTTGAGAAATGATCAAGTTTGCTTTCTTTTCTTCCTTGTACTGTAGTTATCATGTGATGTAAAACTGGATCCTCGCCCAGAATACCATCGGTGCATACTGACTTGGCATCACCAAGAACCACTGCCCTGGGCACAGAGTACAGGTTTGTCATTCATCTGCAGGTACCTGACATGCTCATTCTGTTAAGACACAAATGTATATAAATGCAACCTTTTTCAGTAGTTATGCCTAATATTGAAATTACTATTTTTTGAAAGGTTAGATAAGCCAAATTATTCCTAAACAGTATAGCATGACAGAACAAGACTAAAAATGATAATAATAATAATAATAACTTGCCAGATGTGGTGGCACACACCTGTAATCCAGTATTTGGGAGGCTGAGACAGGAGGATCACAGGTTCAAAGATAGTCTCAGCAAGTAGTGAGAATCTTATTAACCTAGTGAGATCCTGTTTCCAAATAAGAGAATATAATAGGGGTGGGGTGTAGAGGTAGAATGCCCTTGGTTCAATCCCCAGTGCCACACACACACACACACACACACACACACACACACACACACACACAGAATAAAATTAATAAAAGTTTAGTCATATCATTGAGCCATATTTTCTAGATAAACATTTGAAATACATAGCTAGAATTATAGAAGATTTTGATCTGTTATTCTGAGCATAATTTTGATTGTAGGAAAAGGAGGACACTGTGGCTATGTCATCCTGAAATATAAGATGAAAGCCCAGGTTTTAATGTGATCCTGTAAACTCTACTATGCCCTAGATATTAAGGGTAGAGAAATCAATACTGATAATTCAGATTTTTATAGTTACTTGTTCTAAACTTTAAACTTGTACTCCCAACTTCTCTAGTCATATTTGCCTACATCAAAATTACTCTTTAAACAAAGGTCCTATCAAGTGCCAACATCAGCTACAATAATGACTAGGTGCCTGGGCTATACCATCAGAGAGATCTGCATTCTAATAGCCACCAATCTAGTTAGCAGGACCATAGGTAGGTTACTTAAGACTTATGTCTTATGAGAGTCAAATAAGATGGTTAAGTAAAGTGCCTACTACCCTGTCTGGCACTTAATGAAGAAATGGTAGCTGCTACTGTTATTACCCTTATTGTCTAATAGGTTTTAAAGCTTCTTTCTCAGACACACATAATATTTTGGCTTGAATTGGGGGAATCTGTGGCATTTTGCACAATGTTCTAAAATCCTGATTTTATTATTTTAAATGAGAATTTCTAATGCTCATTTTTAAAGAAGGATGTGTAGGATATAATACATGGTTACCTGGAAAAGGTACTGAGACGTCTGATCATCTCTCCTCCTCCTGAAGCCCTGCATTTCTGTTGGTCAGTTTGGGGCTTGATGAGTCTGCAAGGACTTCAAATGCGTACGCTGTGATGCTTATGAAGCTGTAATGAGAGTATTTCTTTCCAGGTAATCAGATGAGCAGCCGTCTGATGAGCATGCGCAGCGCCAATGGATTGTTGATGCTACCTCCAAAGACAGAGCAGTATGTGGAGCTCCACAAGGGCGAGGTGGTGGACGTCATGGTCATTGGACGGCTATGATGGTCACCAGCAGGAGAAAGCATTGATGCATGTCCACATATCATTGACTGTATCCTGTAATATGCAACGGCACAGCTAGTTTTTCTGATTTGGATAAAAGTTGATCTGTATAGTCAACATCTTGAACTATATTTCAAATGAATTTAAATACCTTTTAAAGAAAAAAAGAAACACCTAAGAATAAATCTTAACAGACAACTCTATTCTGATTATATCAAAGCAAATTTTTCCTTTCTTGCAAATTGCTTTGTGTGTTCAATGCTAGGTCTGATAGCGATAGCTTTTAGTAGACAGCGGTAGGTGCCTGCAGAACTTGTGTTTTTCTCATCTTTAAAATACAACTACTTATGCTCTTAAACCAAGGCTGTCTGCTTATTTATACTAGTGTAGGCAACACTTGGATTTCCCTTTAGTATGCTTCGTAATCGCTTTCAGAGAGCTTTTGCTTGTTCTTTATCATGTATCTCGTGTTCATGTGCGCTGTGCCAAAACAGAAGAGCGACTGGGTGGAGGCCCTGCCCGCCCTGCCTCAAGGACCACCCTGCAGTGCCTGGGGAAGAGTCCCACCCTAGGAGCCTCTGGCACAGTACTCTGGGGCAGTAACTGGATACCTTTTATTTGAACAAACAAACTGGAGGAAAAATGCTTCCTTAAGTGCTGACAGCCTTTTTAACCAATACATTTAAAATTGTACAGAACAAAAAAAATAAAATCAAAGACTGATCTTGTACAGATATTAGTGTTACCAGCATTCATGTGGAAATTAAGAGCAAAGACAAAAAAATGTTAAACAGCTCTGTACCATAACATTTTCTGTAATGATACTGAAACTTAATGAATAAAAAAAAATCCTTGATCATTATTTAAAAACTTAATGTGTTAGCCTTGTCATTAAAAAAGATTGTCAGCTGGGTGTGGTGGCTCACACTTGTAATCCCTGTGCTTGGGAGGCGGAGAAAGGAGGATCACAGGTTCGTGGCCAGCCTCAGCTACTTAGGGAAACCCTTTGCAACTAAGAGAGACCCTGTTTCAAAATAAAAAAAATAGGGCTGGAAGCCATGTGTGATGGCTCACGCGTGTAATCCCAGCACTTGGGAGGCTGAGACAGGAGGATCGCACAGGTTCAAAGCCAGCCTTGACTACTGAATGAAGCTCTCAGCAACTTAGTAAGACCCTGTTTCCAAATAAAGTATGAAATAGGTGTGGGGGTATAGCCCAGGGGTAGAAAAGCCACCCCGAGTACCACACACACACACACACACACACACACACACACACACACAAGAAAAAAAGAAAAAGTACTATAGAGGAAAGATATTTGATGATTTAGAAAAAAAATAAGTTTTACTTATATGCCATAATAGCAAATCTCAAATAGCTATAGTTCCTTGAAATAAAGGGGGGAAAAAGTAATGAACTAGAAAATTGCAGATGAGTGGGTATCTGGAAGTCCTGGGTGCTTGTTATTGTTGTTTATCATGTTTGGAAGGAAGTGAGAAGTGGGGAAAATCTGTGCTGACTGTAGGAAACACAACAGATAAATTATACTCTGTTCATAATGGCTTCCTACAAGCAAACAGCATGTCAAATGATAGTGATAAAGGAAAGTAGTAAGCAATATTTGATACTAATGTTTGATATTTCTAGAGATGAAAATAAAATGTTCTATTTTAGCCTTCCTTTCTTTCTTTCTTTTTTTCATGGTTTGGTTTTGTTTTTTTTCTGTTTTTGGTGCTGTGGATCAAACTCCAGACCTCATACACCCTGAGCAAATGCTATTTCACAAAGCTATACCACAAAAAACCTCTGAAATTTTCTTTTGCATGTACAATTGAAGATTAGTTAATAGAGGACAAAGGAAAGCACAGGAAGAATTCTTATATTCATTCCAGAAGTGTGTGTGTGTGTGTGTGTGTGTGTGTGTGTGTGTGTGTGTGGTGTGTATGGTACTGGGTGTTAGCCTCAGGGGTATTCTACAAAACTATATACCCAAACCTTTTTTTTTTTAAAACAGGGTCTCTATGTTACTAAGGCTGGCCTCAAACCTGTAAACCTCTGTCTCAGCCTCCCAAGTACTGGATTGCAGGCATGCGCCACCATGCCTGGCTAAGAAATATTTATTGAAGCATCTATGTACTTGAATACAAAGTATATCATGCAACTATATACACAAATAAATAGGTTAAAGCAAATGATATGCACTCTACTGGGGAGATAACAAAAAATGCAAGTAACCATAATATTGTTTATATTTAATGTTTGATAATATAGGATAAAGGATGTAGAATTTGACAAATGCTATAATAGAGGATAAAAGGGTAGTAGAAGTTCAAAGAAGAGCTCCCTCTAGGGTAAGATTTCAAGGAGTAAGATGCATCTAATCTTACTTGATCTAATCTAAGCTTGAAGGAAACTTAGAATTTTGAAAATGATGGTACCAGAAAGAAGAATGTTCCAAAAGCAGAATTATAGGTTATTAATTATTTTTATTGTAGAAGATAAGGTCCATAAAGGCAAGGAGTTTTGTTTATTTTGTTCACTGATATTACCCCAAATCCTTAGAAAACTTCCTGGTCTATGTACATATGTGTAGGCATCAGTAAATATTTCTTAAGTAAAACATACTATATGGAATTTACTATGTGCCATGTACTCTTCCAAGCAGTTTTCGTGTTGATTAGTTGGTTGGTAGATTTTTGTATATGTGTGCGGTGATGGGGATTGAACCCAGGGACACTCTACCTCTGAGCTGTACCCCCAGCCTTATTTTTTATTTGCTAGGTTGCTGAGGGCCGCACTAAATTTGCTGAGGCTGCCCTTGAACCTGCAATCCTTCTGTCTTAGCCCCAAATACTAGGTACTTTTCATCTTTAATTTTTACAATACCCTTTGGTTTTTATATTACAGATGAGGAAACTGAGACAAGGATTCAAATTTAGCAATCTGGCTCCATAGTTCATACTCTTAAACACTAAACTATAGAAACTGAGTTGATATATTATCCTAAGCCTGAATAAGGTGCATATATAAGGCCCAACCCATAAAGTTCTTAAATATCAACTTAAGGAGTCTAGAAAGTATATGATCAAAGCTATGTTTTCTTTTGTTTGTAACACTGAAGGTTGAAGCCAGTAGCTTTCCACCTCTGAGCTAAATTCCCAACCCCTTTTTATTTTTTTATTTTGAAACAAGGTCTTGCTTAGTTGCTGAGGCTAGCCTCGAACTTCTGATCCTCCTGTTTCAGCCTCCCAAGTACTAAAAATACAAGCGTGCACCACTATGCCTGGCTTGGAGCTCTCCTTTTATTTTATTTATTTATTATTTTTTTTATTTTTATTTATTTATTTTTTTTTTTTTGGTGGTACTGGGGTTTCTGGAAGCCCTTCTACCTCGGGGCTACACTCCCAGACCTATTTTTACATTTACACTCCCAGACCTATTTTTACATTTTCATTTTGGAAACAGGGTCTCCTAAGCCAGCGCACGGCTGACTTCGAACCTGCGCGATCCTCCTGTCTCCGCCTCCCAAGCGCGGGGATTACAAGCGTGCGCCACCACGCCCGGCGGAGCTCTCCTTTTAGACAAAAAGCTCTGGCAGCACCAAGTGAGACAGATCAGACTAGGGTGGAACTGAAGAGGCAACAGTGGAGAAGGTTGTACAGGTGAAAGAAGTGATGGCAATGGGGAAATCAGGACAGAAAAAATTTGGTGGCTCATTTTATAGGGAAGAAAGTTAGAAGAGAGATAATTCCAAGTCTTCAGTCTTGACTTACTGAAAAAAATGTTAAGCCATTAACAGAAAAGAAAGAAAAATGAATTTGTGGAGGAGCTGCTGAACATGTGTTTAAGATGCTAGCAGAGTACTCACATAGCCGTCTGTTGTTGCATTTACGAGTTCAGGTTGGAGCCGGCTGTAGTGGCACATTCCTGTAATCCCCGTTCTTGGGACAAGAAACAGGAGTTTCAGGTTTGAGATTACAGGAATGTTCAGCAGCAACTTGGTGAGATTTGCAGCAACCCAACAAGACCCTGCTTCAAAAATGGGGTTGGGCTAGGGGTATAGCTCAAAGATAGAATACCCTGTGTTCACTTCCCCAATACCACAAAAAATAAATAAGAATTTTTTAAAAAAAGGAGCGGGGCATGGTGTCACATGCTTGTAAGCCCAGTACTTGGGAGGGCGAGATAGGAGGATGGCAGGTTTGCAACCAGCCTTAGCTGGTGAGGCCTCTGCAACCTAGTGAGACCCTGTTTCAAAATAAAATATAGGGCTGAGGATGTAGCTCAGAGGCTAGAAAGCCTCTGAGTTCTATCCCCAGTACCACAATAAATAAATAAATAAATAAATAAATAAATAAATAAATAAATGTTAAGGATCAATGAAATGGTTCTACTTGACACAGTGAACATCAATGTCATTTATCTATTTGCATTTATTTGACCAAAATTATTTAAGAATTAAGCAGTGTGACATATTTCTTTGTAGTTCATGCTTAAGTAAAAGCTGTTTTCAGATTCTTATAGTTGTGTAGACAATAACCATATTTTGGGGCTCTCTGTTTTTGTTGTTTCAAACCATATCACACAATGAAAAAACAAACAGATTAAGTGTACCAAGTAAATGTTATTAAGAGATTTTGTTTTTTCAACAAGTGGATTCTTTGGATGACTTTCATTTTTAAAATTATTTGCTAACAAACAAAACTTTGTAGATCTAGCTGATTATCATCTCTTGATCTTTATGAAATTCTAACAAGGTAAGTCATTATTCCCAATTAAGTGGAGGTTTATGTAAGTACAAACCTCAAAGCAAATAAACTGTGTGTCTTGTTATTCCAGTGATGATGGTGTAGAGTAATGCATTGCATTCTAACATATTCATAAGAAGTATTGTGCTTGACTAAGATATTCATATTGTTAACACAGGTAATTGATAACTTGACTTAAAACCAAAAAGTTAAAGAATTATTCAGTTCTGGCTTTTTTAGGGGGGGAGGGCATGGGCGGTTACCAGTATTTCTAGTATGATATTTTGTAATAATTCAGTTTATTTAACAAGCATTAATTAAGTTCCTATAATATGCCAGGTTCCATGATAGGCCCTGAGGTTACAATGATAAATGATGCTCTGGTATTGGGAAATATCTTTGGTACTAATTTTAAAATATATTGATTTCAAATGCTTTGGCTTTAATTTTAAAACGTAAAAGTAGTCAGAGCAGACACTCAGGCAGGAAAAGGAAACAGCTGTTACTCTGCAGAGTTCCCTTGCACCAAAAATTATTGGCAAAAACACAAAAGAGTTGTAGCCCAGGTTTTTATATCTTAAAAGACAGGTTTACATAATAAATAACTTCTAGCAGGCAAAAATTCCCCAAGGATGCAAGGGGACCGGTACAGGTCTTTGTCAAGGGGGCAGATACCATGTGACCCCTGACTTTGTTAAGCAAGTAACACATCCAGGTCTTAACACAGACTTGGGCCTACACCTCCAAGTGTCAAGGCAGGAAGAAGGCTTTTGGTTGAGCAAGAAATCACCATAATCATAAAAAAGGGGGGGCTTTCATGGAGTTGATGGGTGGGCTCATACCTAGTGGGGTCAGAAGACTATTGGTCGGGCAAGATGGAGAATAATGAATCTTTATAAAAACTCATCTGTATTCAAAACCTCAGTGTCTTATTTTTGAGTCACTCCACTATGTCATTCTGATGTAGTGCTTCTCTATCTCTTCTTTCTGCCTTTGTAATAATAAAAATTGCTTAAGCTTACAGCAAATAGTTCTGGCTATTCTTTTCTAAAAATAGCTAAGAATAAGAACCCATGGCTCCATCTCACAGTTACAAATGACACAAAGCCTCTCATATCCAAGTGAAAGAGATAAATTTTGAGAAAAAAATAGTTAATATAGACTAGAAAAAATTCTATGAAGAAAATTCAATAATACGTTAGAGTGTGACTGGGTACAGTGGTTACATCGGAGTCCAGATATTTTATAGAAGGTAGAAATCACACACTAAATATTTCAATAGAGTTTTAATGTAGAAATAAGTTACATAGATGCTGGAGGTCTGGAAAAGCACAAAGAAAACACAGATAACAGAGAGGAAGCACCAGCCACGACCAGGGCTGTGAGACTGAAGGAAGGGGTCCAGGTGATCAGACCTGGGGCCTCAGAGTGCAGACTCTGGAGGTGGGACGCTAGCAGGAGAGTGCAGGCCCTGCAGCTGGTTCTGAGCGTGCTAAAAGAGAAAGAAATGCAAAGTAGGACCAGTTGCTGTTGCCAGGGTGACACAGACAACAAGCCAACAGGAGGGAATTCCAGCTTCCTCTCCCCTCCTCCTGTTTTCCAGGCTCCTTCTAGTCTACTACAACCTATTGCCGAACCTAACAAAAAGCCAGCTGCAAAAGAAATGGGATTTCCCTCCACGAAACCCCAGTGCAGTCTGTAATGGTGGATCCGGAGCAGAGAGGTCATCACTTGCCAGTTGATCGAGAAAGGGGTCTCCAAACAGGTGACATTCGATCTGGGTTCTGAGAAAGGAAAATGAGGCCCACATGTGAATAGCTGGGAGAACAAAACAGACAAAGGGAAGAGCTCAAAGAATGCAGCCCCAGCCTGAGGAATGGGACAGAAGTATGATGAGGGGGAGAGAGGGGGCCTGGGTACGATTATAGAGACCGAAGCCAGGCTGGAGCCCAGTCATGCTCACCAATCACAGGCTTGTGTGGATAATACTAAAAACATAGGCACGCCTTGGGATGCATGCCACGTAGTCTAAGAGCACTGGGAAGCCACTGAGGGCTTAGAAGTCAGTTATTCACCAGACACCAATTGAATGCAGGGCACCATGGTAAACCAAGGTTCCTGCCAACAATCAACTCACTCCCTCTGCCTCTGCCACCTGTTCTTCTGCCTCTCTTGTTTCCTCGTTAGTGGCATCATTCACTCAGTTTCCCAAACCAGGCATTTCTGAGTCATCTCACTTCTTAATCCTCTCCTCCAGTGAGTCACTGAATTCTGACTCTAACAGTTGCTAAATTAACACCCTCCTTTCCGTTCCTGTTTCCACTGTGGTGATCTCTGTGCCTCAAGAATTGTTCTCTCCAGATCTATCGTTTCCATTGCTCAGGCATGATGGATGCAGAAACATAAATCTCCTTAAGGAAAATTCTTTGCTAGAAAACCTCTACAGCCAGTGATGGCATTCAAAGCCTCTGTGATCCTGCCCCTCCCTCCTCTCACTTCATTTTTCTCCACTGAACTTTATGTAAGACCAGACCATGTGTGGTTGTCCCCTCAAACCCTGTCATTTGATGCCTCAGTGCCTTTGCTCAGGCTGAATAATCTTCAAGATTTAGCTTGAGGGTTGGGAGGTGGCTGAGTGATAGCCACCCTAAATAGTGAGGCCTGCTTTCCACCCTCAACGCCATGGGGGTTGGGGGACTTAACTCAGGATTGCCTCTTCTGTACCTGTATTAGGAATGGCCTAAAAAGATTCGTAAAAGATGTTTTGGTTATTAAAATATATCCGTTTATAGAAAATGGAGTGCAGATCTGTAAAAGGGCTGGTAGGGCTTGGGTACTGTAAGGAGTCATTATAATGCAAAGACCCTTGCTAAAAGTAATTAGCAAATGGGTAGAGGAGCTGGGACCAAGGACTTTCATATTCTAAATACAGGTTTGCACCGGGCATGGTGGCACATGCTTGTAATCCCTGCTTTTGGGAGCCGAAGACAGGAGGATCGCGCTGGTTCAGAGCCAGCCTCGCTGGCTTAAGAGACCCTATTTCCAAATAAAAAGTATAAAATAGGTCTGGGAGTGTAGCCCAGAAGTAGAAGGTCTTCCAGGAACCCCAGTACCACCAAAAAAAATTAAAAATAAAAATAAATAAAAATAAAAACAGGTTTGCATAATAAAATGATATCTAGCAAGGAGTTAAGGATTCCCCAAGAGTAGGGGAGGAGGAGACTGACCTTTGTGAAAGAAGAACAGACACCACATGACCCTTGACCTTGTGAATCATTCTAGTTTGAACAAAGAAACCTAGGTTAGGTGGGAAGTTAAGGGGTGGAATTCCACCTAGGTATAGGATTACGTAGTAGAGCAAGATGGAGGACTTTGTAGCTATAATAGGCTGTTTTATATTTTGTATTCCGGTGACTTTGTTTGGGGTCACCCCCATACATTATTCTGCAATAGTGTAGGGCTGTAACTGTATTCTTTATTTCTATATTTGTAATAGTAAACTCATTTAAGTCTTCAGTAAGAGTCCGGACTAGTGCATATCTATCCTCAGTCTGGACAAGAACCCGTGGTTTTACAGGAGCCTAACAGAGGTCCCTGGAAACAGTTCCCCAAACCACAATAGTTCAGACTGTAACATCTTCCAGTAAAGCTTCCCTATTTTTTCAGATTAGACAAAGTGCCCATCCTCTGTGCTTCCAGAGTTCCATGTTACTGCATCACACTGAAATGTCTGTTTACATGCCTCCTTCCTAAGTGAGGAGAAGCTCCTAAAGAACAGGGCTGTTCGTCTTTGTAGCCCAGCCTGGCTTGGGGCCCAGTGAGTAGGTCCTCTTTACCAAGTGAGCCTCACACAGCACTTGCCAGGGAGCCAGAGACAGCACATGGCAGAAAATTCATGTCCCAAGCTTAGAGCATGCAGCCGAGGGACCCACAGAGGCACGAGGAAGCAGCCTGCCTCACAAGGGGTAATGACAGGGCCAATTTGGAATGCACCTTACACCAACAAAGTACTTCAAACTCATTTATGGTATCATCTCCAAAGTTGTAAATATGGTTTATATTTTGTGTATGTTAAAAGCATTAACAGGCAGGCATAGTGGCTCATGCCTGTAATCCCAGTACTTGGGAGGCTGAGACAGGCGGATCACAGGTTCGAGGCCAGCCTCAGCATTTTAGTGAGGCTCTCAACAACTTAAATAAAAAAATAAAATAGGCCCGGGCATGGTGATGCACGCTTGTAATCCCTGTGCTTGGGAGGCGGAGACAGGAGAATCACAGAGGTTCAAAGCCAGCCTGGCTGGCTTAAGAGACCCTGTTTCCAAATAAAGAGTATATTAAAAAAAAAAATACGGCTGGGAATGTAACCTGGAGGTAGAAGGGTTTCCAGGAACCCCAGTACCACCAAAATAAATAAATAAATAAATAAATAAATAAATAAATAAATAAATAAATATAGGGCCGGGGGTATAGCTCAGAGGTAGAATATTTCTGAGTTCAATCCCTAGTGCCAAAAAAAGCACTTAAAGGTAAACATTTAAAATATACCATAATTTTCCCTCTTTGGGTATTTCTTCATTTTTAATACATCAGCAGCTCCAAAAAAGATGGAAATAATACCAAAAGATTTTATCATGCTACTTCAGGATTTAATTAATATCATCAAGCACTGAAGAAATGAAACCAAATCTAGGCAAAAATGTCTCCTGGCCCGGGGCAGGAAGAACAGGAACATGGTAAATATCCCTGATTGTGCTGGCATAAATAATTAAATAATAAATATGATGAATGAAGACATGGATGACTGGAAACCTGGTCAACAGTCCTAGTGGTAGGACCAGGGGAAGGTGTCCATCTGAACAATGACACTCAGCATAAAACTATGGGAACTGAATACTTAAGGCAAAAATATCAGGGACGCCCCTGGGGTCTACACGGGAAGAGGCTGCCTCCGTCTGTGGACTGAGCCAGTTAAATGGGTTGAACTATTACCAGAACCTGTGTGGTCAAACATTCGCACTACACATCCAGACCTAGCTCTGCTTCAGGGAAAGCTTCCTAATACATATCCTACGGGGGGGATGCCATTGGCTCCTTAACACACATACCTGGTCCCAGATGGCAGTGACAGCCTTGTTATAGGAAGACTGTCACTTGGATAGTTCATGTTTAATCAGAGAAACTAAAATACTGACTGGGCCCTGTCAAAGCAAGTACTTGGCGGAGCATGGGGGCACGCACCTGTAATCCCTGTACTTGGGAGGCTGAGACAGGAAGAGTGCAGGTTTGAGACTAGCCTCAGCAATAAAGAAACTCTCAGTGACCTAGCAAGACAGTTTCAAAATAAAAAATAAAATAGGGCTTAGGGTGTAGGTGAGAGGTAGAATGCCCCTGAGTTCAATTCTTAATACTGAAGGACAAAAAAAAAAAAAAAATAGCAAGCACTTCAATCTAGAATGTAGTGACCTGAATGAAGGGACTTCACCAAGGTAATATTCCCTCTGGGCCATGGTCAGCTCTACTCCCCTGTGTGTTTCTACCCCATCCGCAAGTGAAGAGTGAGCTAGACAGGTGGGCATCCACAGCACTTGACCAAAACATACAGGTGAACACTCAGAAAGGCTGGGACAAACACCATAATCGTACACCTTCAAGAGACAGTGCCTTCATTCAGCAAAGGCACCACGTGTGTTTATTTGTATTTATTACTGTCTTTTTAGTGTATCCACAATACACTAGATGCTGGAGATATGATGATAAAATAGCCAAGATATTCATCAGGTGAGCAACTCTGTTTCTAGCGCAGCTGCCCTATGACCACGCTGCAATCCTTTGAAGCTCTTCTTCACAGAGGCTCAAAGTGCCTTAAGTATGTTTACATTTCTGAAAATTAGGATATAGGAAGACAGAACCATAGAGTATCAAATGAACGGTAAATGATGCAATTTCACCTTTCACAGTACGTTATCTTTTCGACAGTCATTTTATTGCTAGGTTGACTCTACTCCCCAAGGAAGCTCGGGAAACCACAGACCACGAGAACTCCCCGGAGCCAGAGTCTCGGTGATGTATCTAGCCGTTCTCTCAGCGGCTCATCCCCAGGCTGCTCCCCTCTTTCCTCAGAGCTGATGTCAGCACATTGTGATGCAGGAGCCAGAGAACAATGTCCAGGGCAGCCTGGCCTGTGCTTCTTTACCATGTGGTTAGTTGCCTGCCCAGTAGACATGAACACCTTCTGCTAAAGAAATGTGAGAAGACTGGAAGCGTGCTACTTGGAGATTACTCTCCTAGTCGACATCCGGGAGGTTTCCAGAGACCTATTTCATCCTCACTTCCATGTAAGTGTCTGGTTGCTACATTTTGGGTGGGAGCCTGAGAAAAGGAATGAATTATTCAACTGATAACTCATCTTTTGTGAACAGAATGTCGGCTTTCTTTCCATCTTCCACTTTTTCTTCTAGTTTCACTTCTTGTGCCTCAACTAGAACAATGAGAAAACTCAGAAACTCATTACCTGGTGACTGAACTTCTTAAAAAATAATCTCATAGCCTGGCGTGGTGGCGCACGCTTGTAATCCCAGCACTTGGGAGGCTGAGACAGGAGGATTGCGCAGGTTCGAAGCCAGCCTCAGCTACTGAGTGAGGCTCTCAGTAACTTAGTGAGACCCTGTTTCTAATAAAATATAAAATAGGTCTGGGAGTGTAGCCCAGAGGTAGAAGGCCCCTGGGTTTCATCCCCAGTAACACACACACACATAATAATAATAATATTGATAATTAATAATAATAATAATAATAATAATAAATCACCATCTGCATCTCATGAACAGTTAGAGTTTGAAATGAAAGTATGTTTTCTGGATTACTCTTAAATTTTTATTTTTCAAACTACTACGCCACTTTTCTTCTATTAGTGACTGGGAATTGAATAAGTTTGTTGGAAGACCATCATTTTTAACTTCTTAAATGGGATAAAATGTCTAGACTGAAGGGCCTACTGTTCAAAACTGAAAGTTTGTGCTGGGACCGTTACTGTGAAGAGAGAAGAGGCAAAGTCAGACCTTCTCAAAGCTGCAGCCAGACTTGCAGTGGCCTAACCTGAAAGTGTTTATTACTGTGTTAAGAATCTCAGGAAAAAAATCTAGGCAAAATGCTATGTTTCTAAGGGCTATGAAAAATTAACCCCAAGGGCAAAGTATCACATAGAACATCTGTAATGAGTGACGGGTAAACACTATCATTTAAGAGCGATCATGTAATTACAGACAAGAAATAGCACAATAGGCTGGATGTGGTACACACGCTGTACTTGGGAAGCTGAGACAAGAGGATCACAAGTTTGAGGTCAGCCTCAGCAATTTAGTGAGGCCCTCAACAACTTAGTGAGAGCCTGTTTTAAAATAAAAAGAAAAATAGGCCTGGGTTCCCAAAACCACACACAAAAAAGGAGAGAGATAGAGAAGTGAGAAGAGAGAAGAGAAAAGAGAGGAGAGAGGAAAAAGGAAAGAGAAGAGAGAAAAGAAAAAGCACCGTAGGGGCAGGCGATATAGGGGAATGGTAGAGTACTTGCCAGCATGCAGAAGTCCCTGGGTTGGTTCTTCAGCACCACAAAGAAGAAAAGAGAGGGAAAGAGCGAGGAAGCAAGAAGGAAGCACAACCAAAAGGAAAGACCACCGGGCGTGGTGGCGCACGCCGGTACATGGGAGGCTGAGGCCGGAGGATCACAGGTTCGCAGCCAGCCTCAGCTACTCAGTGAGGCTCTCTGCAACTTAGTGAGACCCTCTTTCAAAATAAAGAATAAAAAAAGGGTCTGGGAATATAGCTCCGAGGAAGAATGCCCCTGGGTTCCATCCCCAATACTGAAAAACAAAAAAGACCAAATGGGAATCTAGATGGTGGGTGTATGGAGGTTCACTATAGAATTTTTAAAATTTTGTCATAGGTTTGAAAATTATTAATAATACTGGAGGGAAAAGACCCATGAGAATGGTAAACAGCAAATATTTACAGAGAACATTTTTTTCCGGGCACACACGGTCGCTCCTCTGAATCAGGCAGTCAGAAACCCCAGCTGAAGTACTACCAACAGGTCTCTGAGCTCCCACTCCTCCTCTTCCTCCGTTCCATTAACACTCAAGCTGCCACGTTTCCAAAACATCCAGATGATTGCATTTTTTTCTGGAAATATAGAGACACCCTACCACCAACACAGCATGAGCATTCCCAAGTCCACCCTCCAGGCACTAAGGCTCGGTCCTCACCAGGACTCACACCGCACACCGTGGCCAGCCAGAGAGCCCAGGACGAGAGCCCGGGCGCTTGGTGGGCCCTCCTGCAGGGATGGCTGCTTGGCTTCCCAGTGGGGTGACTGGCAAGGACTCCTGCTCTGTAATCAGATTTAACAGGAAATTTTCTACCTTTTCTTTAACTAAAAGTAGCCAACAATGCTTTTTCAGATGAAAATTATACTGTAATTCTGAAGAAAAGTACAGCCCAATGTGACTGTCTGCCAAATTCATGTTCATTCAATTATAACAACAAAAAAAAAAAAAAACAGAAAAATGGCTGAGGGGGAGGAAAATCACTAGCTAAAAGAAATAACAAAGACTGTAAAGAGGCGGCTAGAAACAGGCTGCTCCGGTCTCTCACCAACAGATTTAGATTCTTTTGTGCTGTTTTTTTCTCTGCAGCACAATTAAAAACCTTATCTATGATATTACTCCGTACCTTGCTTGCTTAATTAAATGTATAAGGCATTGGATGAGTCTAGAAAAGGGCATAAATTATTGGGAAAATATAAACTATGATTGGGAAAGTTAATACACAATCCTGGTAGAACAAATTATAACAAAAGGTTCTGTACATCTCTGAAATGAAGCTAGCTCTGCTTCCCCGTAGCGGCCGATGGCAACCCCGTTTTGCTTTTCTGCTTTAATTCACACATTTGTTCAACACATGTTCGTTGTAATTTAATTGTACCTACATTAATCGGCCTCGATGTAATTAGTCCCTTTGTGTGTGTGTGTGTGTGTGTGTATGTGTGTGTATGTATGTGTATATGTGTGTATGTATGTGTATATGTGTGTATGTGTGTATGTGTGTGTATGTATGTGTATATGTGTGTATATGTGTATATGTGTGTATGTGTGTATGTATGTGTATGTATGTGTGTATGTGTGTGTATGTGTGTGTATGTGTGTGTATGTATGTGTGTATGTGTGTATGTGTGTGTATGTATTGTGTATGTGTGTGTATGTGTGTGTGTGTGTAGTACTGGAGACTGAATCCAGAAATGCTCTATCTCTGAGTTACATCACCAGCCCATTTATTCGTTTATTTATTCATTCATTCATTTATTTGGCACTGGGGGTTGAATCCAGGGGCATTCTACTTCTGAGCTAAACCCCCAACCTCTTTTTAAATTTATATTCTGAAACAGGGTCTCACTGAGTTATTGAGGACCTTGCTCAGTTGCGGAGTCTGGCCTAGACCTGTGAGCCTCCTGTCTCAACCTCCCAAGTATTGGGATTACAGGCATGTGCCACCATACCCTGTGCCCAGCCTTTTTATATATTATTTTGTCTTACCCTCTGAATAATTGGGATTACAGGCATGCCTAATTGTACTCACTTAGTCTCTTTTTATGCTAGCTTTTACTTTTTATTTTAGAGTTTTATATTGCAAACCATATACCATATATAATATTAATAAAGTGTGATAGTATGGACTTTCATAAGGAATTTGTATAAATAAGATTTGCTTTACTATTTAAAATATTTATATGGAATATACAAATGTTCAGCTTATTAATATAAATAACATTATTGCAGCTGCATGTACTCGGGAATCTGAGTACTTGGGAAGCTGAGATAGGAGGATCACAGGTTCCAAGCCAACCTCAGCAACTTAGCAAGATGAGATTTTTTGTTTTGTTTCAAAACAAAAAATAAAAAAGGGCTGGGGTGTAGCTCAGATATAGAATGCCCTTGGGTTCAGTCCCCAATAACACACACACACACACACACACACACACACACACACACACAAGCAAGACCATGTTACAAAAAAGAAAGGGAGGTTGTGTGGCTCAGAGGTAGAATGCCCCTGGTTTCAATCCCTGATACCCCTCATGCCCCCAAGAAAAGGATCCATAGATAATGATGAAAACATTCTAAATTAGTGATGGTTGCAGAATTACATTAAACTTATTCAATTTCTACCACTTAAATAAGTGAAATGAGCCGGGCGTGGTGGCACACGCTTGTAATCCCAGCATTTGAGAGGCTGAGACTGGAGAATCGCTGTTCGAGGACAGCCTCAGCTACTTAGTGAAGCTCTTTGCAACTCAGACCTGCAAAAATAAATAAATAAATAAATATAAAAATAAAAATAAATAAGTGAAATGAATGTTTTGTAAATAATTTCTCAATAAAGGCACTTTTTAAATGGATCTAAGCTGGACATAGGGTGTATTCGTGTAGCCCCAGTGTTCGGGAGGATGGGGTGGGAGAACCACTTAAGTCTAGGAGTTTGAGGCCAGCCTGCACAGCATAGTGAGACTACATCTCCAAAGAATGAAACAAAAATTTTTAAAACTTATCTAAAGATAAAATTCTTAGGAAAACAAAACTATCTGTAACATTCCAGCCCATTTGAATTAGAGGGTTTTTTTTTGGGGGGGGAGGTTGTGTGTGGGTCTGGAGATAGAACCCAGGGGCATTTGACCTCCGAGCTTCACCCCCTGCCCTACTTTTTATTCTTTATTTGAAACTGGGTCTCACTGAGCTGCAGAGGGCCTAAGTAGCTGAGGCTGTCCATGAATCGCAATCCTCCGGTCTCAGCCTCCCAAATGCTGGGATTACAAGCGTGCGCCACCACGCCCGACTAATTAGAGTTATTTTGATCTACCAAAATTAATAACAGTCACTAGGGGCCAATCATTGGGTAAGGTAAGAGGGTGAAGGCTGCGCTGACTGTCAGGCTGCTATTCTATGACACGCACCCACCAAGAAAGCAAAGCAGAACACAGGAACTTACCAGTGGGAGCCCCACACAGACTCTGACACTCTCTCTCTCTCTCTCTCTCTCTCTCTCTCTCTCTCTCTCTCTCTCTCTCTCTCTCCCTCCCTCCCTCCCTCCCTCCCTCCCTCCTTCCGCCCCCTCTCCCTCTCCCCCTCTCTCTTTCTTTTCCTCTCTCTCTCTCCTTTTTTTTTTTATGTGATACTGGGGATTGAACCCAGGGTGCTCTACTTCTAACCTACACCTCCAACTCTATTTTATTTTGAAACAGGGCCTTGCTAGGTTGCTGAGTCTGGCCTTGAGCCTGCTGTCTTCCCTCTCAGCCTCCCAAGTACTGGGATTAAAGGCATGTACCACCACACTCTGCTTTCTTATTTTTAATAGAAAATCATTTCTCAAACATTAATTTAACCACTGGGCACAATTATATGAGCGCATCTTACAAGGACTGTGATTTTTTAAGTAGATCCACACCATGATTGATAAGTGCTATTTTAATGTTTAATATTACTGGGAAAATATTAATATATATTATTCATAAATCAGTGAAAACCTATTTGTGAAACTAGAAAGACCAATGCTTTAATACTGTCTCCAGGTAGTGAGAGCCACCCACTTCCTGGGAGAGCGCCTGCTGACTGCTCCCTGTGGGGTTGTTCTTAGCCAAGGGATCCTGGAGGCCCCATAAATGAAGGGACGTTCACTTGTCCCAGTGATCATGTGGCGTCTGCTGATTAGCACAGGACTGTAGTGAGTAGACACACCCAGCAACATGTGGGTGTTTTTATTTTCTCTGTTTTTTTCTTTTCTTTCAAAAATGTGAACTCTGTTTACTCACCCCTGGACAAACTAGAAGTGATGGCTACATTTCCTTGAGTCTAAGATCCATCAGTTATAAGAAATGCCATTATTTTATGGACCATTAAGAAATAAAATGCTAGCTAGGTGTGGTGGCACACGCTTGTAATCCTAGTACTTGGGAGGCTGAGACAGGAGGATCCTGGTTCACGGCCAGCCTCAGCTACCTAGTGAGGCCCTCAGCAACTTAGTGGGACCCTCTTTCAAAATAAAGAATAAAAAGTCAAGCTGGGGATGTAACTCGGAAGTAGAATGCCCCTAGTTTCAATCCCCAGCACCACACACACACACACACACACACACGCACAAATAAAAAAGAAAGCCAATTATAAAACTCAATTCTTTCTTATTACTTAGAATTTTCCCACACGACATCAATCTGTTGTCCTCAAGGCCATCATCTTTGCACACTTCATAAAGAGGAGCTCTGGGATCATCTTCCAAGCCTGAATGACATTCCTTCTGTTGGTTTTATACTGAAACTTTCATAATCTTAGAAAATATCAGCAAAAAGCTTTAGGTAACTATAGGAACACATTTAAGTGGCAAGTAAACACATCCCAGGCGGTACAACATAAATCACTTCCTTTGCCACATTACCAAATATCTTTCTCGGCCATGGGCACCCAGGATTCCCCTGTGTGACAGTTTCAGCCATGGACTGAACTCATGGCTCTGGTTCTACCCACAAAAGGTCAGGAAGAAGCTCATTGGCAGCCCTGGGCTGCGCATGTGGACAGCAGCCCCCTCTGACTGTGTCTTACCCACTCTCTGAGGCATGGCCCTCACTTATAAAATACAAGAGTTATAATTGGAATTAGCTGCCTTTGTATAATACTTTGTTTAATACTTCTATTTTTGTTTCTTTCACAAAAGGCTTCATCATGAAAAGGAAGAAGTGAGTTACAAACTTTGTCTCCAACAGAGGATTGTGGATCAGCTCAGAGTTAAGGTAAGATGTGGTGGTTCTGCCGGTGTGGTGGCGCACGCCTATAATCCTAGTACTTAGACAGGAAGATGGAAGGTTCATAGCCAGCCTTAGTAACTTTAGTAAGATAGACCCTGCTTCAAAATAGAATAGGGCTGGAGTATAACTGAGAGGTAGAAGGCCCCTGGGTTTAATCCCCAGTACCACACACACACACAAGATGTGGTGGTCCTTGATACTTGCAGCTGCATACCACACCCTTCCGTGCCTGTGGCTCTTGTTTCAGCCAACATTCTCACTGTTGTGACCCAATAGGCCTCACCACACGCAACTTAGATAAAGGAAGATGTATTTGCTCACTGTTTGGGGATTTTAGAATTTCAATCTATTTCAAGCCAGGTCTGCGGAACTCAGGCACGGCTGCAGGAAGCAGAGAGAGCCAGGCTTTGGTCTCACATCGTAGAAGTCAGAAGGCAGAGACCAAGCAAGGGAGTCAGAGGCCATATATGATCCCCAAGGCCACACACTCCAGGGGTGCCCCACAGCCTCAGCCCCTGCCTAGGTCACCACCGCCTCACCACAGCTCCACCCACGGAGGAGGTCACCACCCTCATGACTCAGGCGTGTCAGCGCCGACACTAACGTGAGTTCTTCAGGGCACAGTCTGCCTAACCACGCATCTCCTCCTCCGTCGACCTGCTTCATCCTCCAAGCCCTCTTTTCTCTTCTCTCACTCCTGGGGACTCAGTGTACCAAAGGTCAGCTTTTCTGGGTCCCTAGCAGAGACTGTGAACCCATATGAGACGTGAGCTGAGAAGGGGAGACGGCAGGATTCGGGGGACTGTCGCGCCTTCCTGAGGTTCCAAGCTGTGGCTCTGCGTCTTCTCCAAGCGTAGATTCCAACATCTCTCTGCCTCACCAACACATTCAGGCCTGGGTTGTCCAGGAACGGGAGAGAATAAGAAGGGAGAAGGCATTTTCTCTATTCTTTTGTCCTTTTTCCCTCTTTCCAGCCATCCTGACCTGACCTGGCTCCTCTCATCCTTGCCAACTCTCACACCCGTCTTTCCAAGCACCCAAAGCCCACTGCGCTGGGCAACAGGTGTGAGCTTCCCTGGTGAGATGAGGAGGATCTGAATCCTGGCTTAGGGACCTACATGCTCTATGACATTGAGAAAGTTACTTGCCCTCTGTGAACCTCAGCCGAATGGTCTATGAGTATCTTAATAATATTTAAGCTGGGTGGTGGTGCATGCTTGTAATCTCAGTACTTGGAAAGTTGAGAAAGAAGGAATACAGGTTCAAAGGCAGCCTCAGCAACTAAGCAAGACTCTCACCAACCTAATAAGACCCTGCTTCAAAGCAAAACATAAAAAGGGTGGGAGTAGAGCTCAGAGGTAGAATGCCCCTGAGTTCAAATTTCAGTACCAGAAATAATAACAACAATAACAACAATAATAATAATGTTACTTTACTGTGTTATTCAAATTAAATGAAATAGTACATGGGAAGCCTTGCTAAGGACCTGCCAGTTAATAAGCACTAGATAAGCTTAGTGCTTACCAGTGGCGGCGAGGACTGTTGTCATGGCTCTCCTTTTTTTCTGAAAGCTTTCTGGGGAGGTAGTCTCCTTCTTTTTCACCTTTCAGCTTATGGACTATTCTAGCTATTTCTTGCTTTCTTGCTGTCTTGACTCGTTTCGCCCTCCCTGTACACATGCGTAAGGGTGGCAGAGGGAACACTGAGCCGACACCAGTGGGCAGTAGGGTAACTGGTGGGGTAACTGCTCAGAGTCGGGGTTCCCACAGCTCGCTGTGCGCAAAGCCATCCTCACCGTGCGTACTGCACAGGCACGCTCCCTTCCTGCCCCTTGGCTCAGGGAGGAATGAAAGGAGTCTCTGAGGAAGGGCTGGGGCGGGAGCACACGCGCACACAGCGTGTGCACTGCTGGCTAAGTGCCCTTCCTCTTAACTAGTGTGCAGCTTGTGAAAAGAGAAGTGAAATTTTATTTTTTGCAATTACTTTTATTGTGGTAAAATATATATCACATAAAACCTACCATCTCAACCATTTTTAAGTGCGTAGTTCACTAGTATTAAGTATATTCATAACGTTATCTCAGCTATCACCACCATCTCCAGAACGCTTCATCTTAGAAGTCTGTTCCCATTAAACACGAACTCTCTATTTTTCCATCCCTTTTTCCCCTGGCCACCATCATTCGACTTTGTCTCTGTGATTTGATGCTTCTGGGTACCTCTGTAAATTGGAATATAGAATATTTGTCTTTTGAAACTGGTTTTTTATTTTTATTTTTCCCAGTACTGGAGATGGAATCCAGGGGCATTCTATCTCCGAGGTACATCCCCAACCTAATTTTTTTATTCTTTTTTTTTTTTTTTTTTTTTTTTTTGCGGTACTGAGGATGGAACCCAGGGGCATTCTAACTCCAAACTACACCCCTAGCCCTATTTTGAAACAGGGTCTCACTGAATTGCAAAGGGCCTCACTGAGTAGCTGAGACTGTCTGCAAACCTGGATCCTCCTGTCTCCAGGATCCCAAATTCTGGGATTACAAGCATGCACCACCACACCCAGCTCTTTATCCTTTATTTTGAAACAGAGTCTCGCTGAGTTGCAAAGGACCTAAGTAGCTGAGGCTGTCTGTGAACCGCAGTCCTCCTTTCTCAGCCTCCTGAGTGCTGGGATTACAAGCATGCGCCACCACGCAAGTTTCATCCAGGATATAGTGTTAAATTTTCCTTTCTTTTGAAGACTAAATAATATTCCATTGTATGTTTATACCACATTTTATTTATCCATTCATCTGTCAATGGACATCAAGTCTATCTCACAGACGTAGATATACAAATATCTCTTTGGGACTTTGCTTCTAATTCTTTTGGGTATGTGCCCAGAAATGGAACTGCTGAATCACATGGCATTGCTATGATTAATGTTTGAGGAACTACCACACTATTCTCAATAGCAGGTATTTATTTTATATTCCAACCAACCGTGCACAAGGGTTAAAATTTCTCTCATCCTTTTAAACATTTGTAATTTTTTTTTCTTTCATTTCCTCCTGCTCCAAGTGCTGGGGAATGAACCCAGGGCCTTAGCAAGTACTCTACCACTGAGTGTACCCCTAGCCCTATTTCTATTTTTACTTTTTTAATGGCAGCCATCCTTATGAGGAGACACATCATTGTAGTTGTGATTTGCAAGTCTCTAATGATTAGTGACATTTAGCCTCTCTTCTATGTGCTATTCTCATGGGAATATAATTTATCTTCTTTGGAGAAATATATTGAAGTAGGAAGAGTGATTTTTTTTTTTTTTTTGTGGTACTGGGGGTGGAACCCAGAGGCTTTTCTACCTCCAGGCTATACTCCCAGACCTATTTTTATATTTTATTTTATTTTATTTTTTCATATTTATTTTTAATTGGTGCACTGTATTCATACATCATAGTGGAATACATACTTTTGTAGACATACATGCACACATTGCCCAGTCAGCCCCCACCCGATCCCCACCACATTCTCTCCCTATCCCCCCCTCCTATGCTTGGCTTAGTAGTTGACATCTAGTATTATAGCAATTTATCCAAAATTAAAAATGATAATCTCACATAACAGTTTCATTTGTCTGATACCAAGCTTTTGATGACTTAAAGATAACATTTCAATATTTCTCTTTGCTTTCTTTCTTACCAGAGAATCTATTTTTTTCTATTTTTTAGGTGAAACTCTCATATATTTATATATTTATTTTTCAGAAAAAAAATCTATCCTAATATGGAATATGGACTCTAGGTACCCACAACGATCTTGAAAAAGAACAAAGCTAGAAGATATATATTTTCTGATTTCAAACCATATAAAGCTACAATAATTGAAACAGTGTAGTACTATTCTAAAGGCAGATATATAAACCATTGGAGTTAAATAAAAGCCTAGACCTAAATTCTTCCCTATATTGTCAAGTTATTTTTGACAAGGTTTCCACGAACATTTGGTGGTAGAAATAATAATCTTTTAACTAAATATTGTTGAAAAATAATAATTACATGGAAAAGAATAAAATTGGACCCTTACCTAATCCCATATACAAATATTAACTCAAAATAGATAAAAGACCTAAATATAACTCTTAAGACTATAAACTTTTAGGAGAAAATCTGGGTCATAAAACCTCACAACATTGAAATTGGCAGTGATTTCTTGGTTAATGATTTCAATGGCACAGGCAACAGAAGAGTATACAAACTCCCTAAAAAATAAAAAAACATATTGTATATCCAGAGACAATGTAAACAGAGTTAACAGTTACTAATAGAATGGGATAAAATATTTCCAAATGCTATATCTGAAGGTATATTAATATTCCAACTAGAAATCCTAAAAATTAACAATAAAGGCAAACAATACCCTTTAGAGATAGGTAAAAGACTAACATAAATAATGAATCTCCACAGATAACCAATCTTAGTTGTCTGTTGGATGGAAACTCTTGTTTCTCTAGTTCTGATGTGTGTTACCTATTTCTTCTTTGTAGTTAATCTCTTTGAGTATTTTCTCTAGTGCTGGTTTTGAAGACATAAATTCCTTCAGTTTCTGTTTGTCATGGAAGCTTCTTATTTCTCCATCTAATTTGATAGAAAGTTTTGCTGGGTAGGAAATTTTTGGCTGGAAGTTGTTTTCTTTCAGAATTGGGAATATGTTACTCCAAGCCCTTCTGGCTCTCATAACTTGGTTTGGGAAGTCTGGAGTGATTCTAATTGGTTTGCCTCTGAATGTCACTTGGCCCTTTGCTTTTGTTGCCTTTAAGATTCTCTGCTTGGCTTCCACATTGGTCATTTTGACAATTATGTGGCGTGGGGATCCTCTTCTCCGATCCTGTCTAAAGGGAGTTCTATAAGCTTCCTGGACCTGCGTATCGACCTCTTGCTCTATGTCTGGAAAATTTTCTGCTATTACTTCCTTGAAGAGATTGTTGATCCCTTTGGTTTCACTTTCTTTTCCCTCCTCTATTCCAATTATTCTTAGGTTAGCTCTCTTAAAATGGGCCCATATTTCTTCAATATCAGATTCCTGCTGTCGGATATTTTTTCCTAGATTAGAAACTATGCGTTCATTTTTGGAATGATCATCTTCTAAGAGCGAGATTCTGTTCTCCATGTGTTCTAATCGGTTGTTTGTGCTTTGAATTGAGGCCTTTACTTCATTAATTGCATCCTTTATCTCTTTTTGGCTCTCTCTGAGTTCTTTTCGAAGCACCTCTATTATTTCTACAGTTATTTTCCTGATTTGATCTTCTAGAAATCTCTGATTTTCTGTTTTATCGGGTTCTGATGTTGTGGGGTTGTGAGCATTCATTGCTCCAGTATTATTCCTCTTTCCCATGATTTCGGAGGTTTGTGCCTTCTCTGGGTTCTTCCCTTGGGTCACTATGACTTCACTTAAGGTGCTCTGGATCTCGAGTCAGTAGTATCTCAGACCCTACTACTCCTTTACTGGGTTGTATCACAGAGTCTCCGACCCAGAGAGTTGATAGAGGCTGCTTTAGACTGTGGGGGGTGCCAGGTTGCACGTTCTCCTATGGTGTGATATCACTGCCACCACCCCTCTCCCACTGGGTCAAGTCCCAGTGAGTACAGTACTGGGATTTCTCCTCTGTGGCCCGCAATTTGACCCTTTAGACAGGATCGGAGAAGAGGATCCCCACGCCACATAATTGTCAAAATGACCAATGTGGAAGCCAAGCAGAGAATCTTAAAGGCAACAAAAGCAAAGGGCCAAGTGACATTCAGAGGCAAACCAATTAGAATCACTCCAGACTTCCCAAACCAAGTTATGAGAGCCAGAAGGGCTTTAAGAACCCTACATAATGTAAAAAGAATTTAAGAACCCTACATAATGTAAAAAGAATTTAAGAACCCTACATAATGTAAAAGGTAGTGTTACCATTCATAATGGTCTGGGGGAGGGGAACATGTCTTGAGTAGTCTTCTAAACAGGCCCAATCACTTTTGCTACAGGTTTCTGTCTTAGTCTTTATAGTCCTTATCATCCAACATCTTTCTTGTTTTTTTTACTTATTTTTGGCTGGCTTACTGTCCATTGCCTCATAGAGTATAAGCTACATGCGAACAGGGATCCTCTCAGTCTTGTGTAGATGGGGCTACAGCACCTGGCACAGTGCCAAGCATATTGCAAATATTGGTAAAATTTGCCCAATAAATGAATGAGGCAACTTAATTATGGTATTCTCTCTGTGTTCATTAAGTGTGCTCCCATCCCTCACTTTCTGATGTTTGCCTACAAGCACAATGAAGAAGAACAACAGGAAGCTGAGGGAGGAGAGGGATGCTCTCTGCGTGTCCTACCCTCGCAGCGCAGGAGGCCTTCAGCACGTGCTGGATGGAGGAGAGTACGCCCCTTTTGTGTCTCCTCCCATGCTAGAGAGCAACTTTATTCAGGTAAGTAATACTCCAGCCCTGGATTGAGTTCCAGTACAGTTTGGGAACTTTAAACGAACTGAAATAATTACAGTGTTAAAGGGACATTCATTTCAAATGTCCCCAACAAATTCTCAATCAAGAATTCTGTCCTGATGCGAACATAATTGTCATCCTAACAAAATCTTCCCACGGTTACACCAAGTGATTCTTAGAACATCTTGTCACAGGAAAGCATTCAGATGACTTCTTTATTAAATTTAGAAGACATTTTAAGCAAAAACATCTGTGACAAAATCGGGATTAAAATGAATCTTGCCTCTTAGTTCTAAAGGGAAAATGTGCCTGTCAGGTAGCCTGAGGGAGAAACTCTACCTTTCCCTAAGGATGCACCTGCGTTATGAATGAGACTGTCTCAGTGCATCAGAAGCAGTGCTCACTCTCCTCTGCCCATTCAGCACTAGAGTATTCCAACAAAAACAGGAGGAAACGCACTCAGTGGCTCGGGCCACGCGGCTAGAAACGCCACAGCACTGTCTAACACTCTCCCCCGAGCTACGACCTCATTGAACACATCCAAGCAGCTACTCAGCTGCTTCCACAGAGGGGTGACAAGGAGGACAGCAGACTCTTCTTCAAAGGTAAAGACACTCTTTAGGGGGAAGACTAGGATTTTACCTCTGAGCTACAACCCCAGAACTTTTTAATATTTTTTTAAATGTTTAAAATGGGGTCTAAGTTGCTGAAGCTGGCCCCGAACCTTCTGTCAAAGCAGATGTTTCTAGAGACTTCACTGCCTGCTGGTGGTGATGTACTGAGGCTGGAGAAATCACAGTGGTACCAGGTGTCAGCACAGAGAACAGGTTTATGGGAGAGAAAGTCTCTTACCTAGCCAGGCATAGTGGCACACGCCTGCAGTCCTAGTACTTGGGAGGCAGAGACAGGAAGATCACAGGTTCACAGACAGCCTCAGCTACTTAGTGAAGCCCTCAGCTCCTAGGTTCAATCCCCAGTATCCCCCCCCCCAAAAAAAACACACACACAGGAAAAAAGTGTGAAAGAGCTCAGGGCACCAGCTTACTCCAGGGACCAGTTTACTCTAGGCAACCTTCCAGTAAGACAGCACATTCAAATAGGAGAGTGACAGCTGCCAGAAATACAAGAGAAATGTCTAGTCCTGGTGTCTCCTTGTGGCTGAGAAAACTTTTCAGCTCCCAGGAGACCCAGCCACACCAGATGCCCCTGCTAAGACTAACCACCTGCAGGGGTGGAGTCATCATGTTTTTGTTTGTTGGTTGTTTTGCAGAACTGGGGATGGAACCCAGGGGCATTCTACCTCCGAGCTACACCCCTAGACCTATTTTTTTATTCTTTATTTTGAAACCAGATCTCACTAAGTTGTGGAGGGCCTCACTAAGTAGCTGGAGCTGGCCATGAACCTGCGATCCTTCCTGTCTCAGCCTCCCAAGTACTGGGATTACAAGTGTGTGCTACCATGCCTGGCTCCATGATGGGATTTAACCCTTGAATGGAGTGGATAGTGAACAAACTCAGGTTCTGTGAATGTGGAAGCAGAGAGGCACAGTTTCTGGTGGGTCAGCAGTAGTGTAGGCCACAATCTCTTTCTGAATGTATTTACTTCTAAGTGATTTAATTTATGTATGGGGGGGGTACTGAGGATGGAACCCAGAGGCACTGAGTTGCAAAGGGTCTCAATAAGTAGCTGAAACTGGTCACGAACCATGATCCCTCCTGTCTCAGCCTCCCAAATGCTAGGATTATAAGCAGGCACCATCACACCCAGCTCCTAAGTGGTTTAATTTCTTTTTTTTTTTTTTTTTTTTTTTTTTTTTTTTTTTTTTTGGTGGTGGTGGTACTGGGGTTCCTGGAAACCCTTCTACCTTCAGGCTACACTCCCAGACCTATTTTATACTTTTTATTTGGAAACAGGGTTTCTTAAGCCAATGAGACTGGCTTCGAACCTGCTTGATCCTCCTGTCTCCGCCTCCCAAGGGTGGGGATTACAAGAGTGCGCCACCACGCCTGGCAAGTGGTTTAATTTCTAATTGAGTCAGTTGTGCACCTGAGAACCTAAAGCATAGCTTTTCTCTTCTTTCACATCTCTGTCTACCCCCTCTCCAGTCTCTTCCTTTGCCAAATACCATATATTTTATTGCCCAAGATTCTTGGACCTTGGAGTTTTCGGGATTTTTGTTTGTTTTTTCGATGGTACTGGGTATTGAACTCAGGAGCATTCTACCTCCGAGCTATATCCTCAGCCCTATTTTTTAATTTATTTTGAAACGGGGTTTCACTAAGTTGTGGAGGCCTCACAAGTAGCTGATGCTGGCTGTGAACCTGTGATCCTTCTGTGTCAGCCTCCCAAGTACTGGGATTACAAGCGTGCACCACAATGCCTGGCTTGACCTTGGAGTTTTGATACAGGCTGTTCCTATGCCCAGAAACCTCTCCCCTCTAACCAGCCAGGTTACTTCCCACATTGCTCAGGTCTTAGCTAAGTGTCTCTTCCTCAAAGGAGACTCCCAGGAGTCCATATCCAAGAGTGGGCTGGAATGGGCCTGTCGGTGAGTATTCAGAAAGTGTGTAGATTGGTTGCAAAACACAGCCATATCATTCTTGCTCTCACTGCTGTTGTCAGAAAGTCTCACTGTGGCCGGGCGTGGTGGCACACGCCTGTAATCCCCGCGCTTGCGAGGCTGAGACAGGAGGATCACACGGGTTCGAAGCCAGCCTCAGCTACTTAGTGAGGCTCTCAGCAACTTAGTGAGACCCTGTTTCCAAATAAAATATAAAAAAGGTCTGGGAGTATAGCCCGGAGGTAGAAAGCCTCTGGGTTCCATCCCCAGTACCACACACACACACACACACACACACACACACAAAAGGAAAGTCTCACTGTGTTGCTCAAGCTGCCCACAAACCCCTGGACTCAAGTGGTCTTTCTGCCTCAGCCTCCTAAGTAACTACAAGCACAGACCTCTGCACCTGGTTGAACATGGTCATTATTAAAAAATTAAATTATAATAACTGCACATGGTGGTACATGCCTGTAATCCCAGTACTTAAGAGGCTAAGACAGGAGGAGCAAAGATTTAAGGCAAGCCTCAGTCTTTTAGCAAGATCATCAGCAACTTAGTGAGACCCTATTTCAAAATAAAAATAAAATAGGCCTGGGTATCTAGCTCCGAAATAGAATGCCCCTGGGGTCAATCCCCAGTACCAAAAAATAAAATTATATTGCTGAAGATGTAATTATGGGTTTTACATATGTAAAATCTTGGATTTAATGCCAGAGTACTACAAATAATGCCATAATTAAATTATACAAACTTACAGATTATATCGAATGACAATAAATATTCAAAACCATAATTCTCATTCTAGTACATTTTACTATTATCTATGTTCTTGAGGTTATAGACACAAGAGCTTAGCAAAGGTTTATAGGGTATCACTTGATTGTATGAAATTTAAACTAAAGAATATTGTAGATTTTATGTGACTCATCTTTTATATCAGTAACATTTCAAATAATCTTATGGGTAAATGAATCTTCTGATATCTGTGAAACCATTTACCAACACTTCACTGGTGATACCGCCGCCCTGAGCTGAGTTCCCTTGTACGCCCTTCCATAGCAGGCAGTGCTCCTACTTGGTACCGTTTTGCATAATAATAATTACTTAATTTGTTTAATGTTTGCTTTCCCTGGTAGACACCCTATAAAGCAGGGGCTGTGTCCATTCACGGTGGTGTTTTTAAAATTTAGCATGAGCCGGGCGTGGTGGCGCACGCTTGTAATCCCCGCGCTTGGGAGGCAGAGACAGGAGGATCGCACAGGTTCGAAGTCAGCCACGCGCGCTGGCTTAGGAGACCCTGTTTTCAAATAAAAAGTAAAAAATAGGTCTGGGAGTGTAGCCCATGGGAGTGTATACTGGAGGTAGAAGGGCTTCCAGGAACCCCAGTACCACCAAAAAATAAAATAAAATAAAACAAAACTTAGCATGAATAAGTAAAGGGACAAATATGCCATGGTTCATTTCTCTTACTTACTAACCTCCCTCGCCTTGCTCCCTCTGGAAAGCAAGGTTACCCGGCTGAGCCTTTCACCCGAATTCTCTGTACCCAGGTCAGCAGGAGAGGTGAGTCCATCTACCTTCATAATCGAGCCAACTGGGTGGCGGTCGGAATCTGCTCTTCCAATCCCACCCACAAGGTCCCCAGTGTGCTGCTGCTGGCCCATCTGACACCTGCGGCTCACAAAGATACAGAGCCCCTGTTCAAAAGTCTCCTGATGTCCCCCTCTACAGAGAAGCTAGTGCTCACCAGGTGAGTACAGAGAAGAGGTTAAGACTCTCTCAGGAACTACGCATTGTCCCTGTGGAGCTGAAAATGCAAATGATGACAGTGTCCAAGAGGGCCGCCCCCTTGCACTCCCGTCCTTGACCAGGAGGAGTGTGGCTTGTGGCAAAGGCAGCCAAAAGACAGTTAAGTGATTGATTGATTGATTGATTGATTGATTTGGTGGTACTGGGGTTCCTAGAAACCCTTCTACCTCCAGGCTACACTCCCAGACACCTATTTTTTATATTTTTATTTAGAAACAGGGTCTCTTAAGCCAGCGAAGCTCCCTTCGAACCTGCAGGACCCTCCTGTCTCCGCCTCCCAAGCGCGGGGATTACAAGGGTGTGCCACCATGCGCGTCCAGTTCTATTTATTTATTTTTGTGGTACTGGAGTAGAAACCAGGGGCTTTCTACCTCTGGACTATACTCCCAGACCTATTTTATAGTTTATTTGGAAACAGGGTCTCACTAAGTTGCTGAGAGCCTCACTAAGTAGCTGAGGCTGGCTTTGAACCTGTGCGATCCTCCTGTCTCAGCCTCCCAGGCACGGGGATTATAAGCATGCGCCACTACGCCCGGCTTCAGCCAGTTAATTTAAAGAAAGTTGACCCCATGTAACCGGAACTGAGGACTCATACTCAACTGCCTCTCAAGGACAGGCTTTCTCTCCCCAAAATATTCCAGCTTCCATCAGCATCAGCTCTGGTCTTGTCTCAGCCTCTAACCTGCTCTATGATGCTGAGCAAATCACTTAACTTCTCTAAGACTCAAATTATTAGGATTAATTCAAATGGACACTTTCCAGTGGTAAATAGTTGACATTCTGGGTGTGTGTGTGTGTGTGTGTGTGTGTGTGTGTGTGTGTGTGTGTGTTTAAGTATATCAGAGCCTTAGGCATATGTTTAAGATGAGATGGGTCTCTGGAGTCCCCTCCTAGACCTGTTTGGGACACAGTCCTGTTGTTCTGACCTCACTCTTCAAACTGTAATATAAAAGAAAAGTTCTAGCCAGGCATGGTGGCACACGCTTGTAATACCAGCATTTGAGAGGCTGAGACAGGAAGATCACAGTTCACAGAGAGCCTCAGTTACTTAGTGAGGCTCTTTGCAATTCAGAGAGACTGTTTCAAAATAAAGAGGGTGCCAGGATGTAGCTCAGTGGCAAATGTGGCGCTCTGCTCTGGGTTCAATTCCCGGTTCCAAAAAGACCCCCTTTAAAAAAAAGTAAGCTAGGCCGGGCGTGGTGGCACATGCTTGTAATCCCCGTGCTTGGGAGGTGCAGGAGGATCACGCAGATTCAAAGCAAGCTGCGCTGGCATAAGAGACCCTGTTTCCAAATAAAATATAAAATAGGTCTGGGAGTGTAGCCCGGAGGTAGAAGGGTTCCATCCCCAGTACCACCAAAAAAAAAAAAAAAAAGTAAGCTAGCCAAGCGTGGTGGCACACTTGTAATCCCAGCATTTTGGAAGCTGAGACAGGAGGATTTGGGTTCATGGTCAGCCTCAGCTACTTAGTGAGGCCCTCCACAACTTAGTGAGACCCTGTTTCAAAATAAAAACTAAAAATGAGGCCTAAGAGTATAGCTTATTCCTGGGTTCCATCCCCAGTACCACAAAATAAATTAATTAATTAAATAAATTAAATAAGAAAATAAAGAATAAAAATATGGCTTGGGGTAGAGTTCAGAAGTAGAATGCCCCTGCGTTCCATCCCCAGTACACAAAAAAGAAAAAAAGAAAAGAAAAAGAAAGAAAGAAAGACAGATAGAAAGAGAAAGAAAGGTCCTAGCTGGGTGTGGTAGTGCATGCCTATAATCCTAGTATTTAGGAGGCCAAGACAGGAGGATCACAGGTTCAAGGACAGCTTCAGAAACTTAGCAAGGCCCTCTGCAACATAGTGAGACCCTGTTTCAAAAAAAAAAAATGTTAAAGCCGGGCATGGTGGTGCACGCTTGTAATCCCAGCATTCGAGAGACTGAGACCGGAGGATCGCGGTTCGTGGACAGCCTCAGCTACTTAGTGAGGCCCTTTGCAACTTAGTGAGACCCTGTTTCAAAATAAAGAATAAAAAATAGGGCAGGGGGTGTAGCTCAGAGGTCAAATGCCCCTGGGTTCCATCCCCAGACCTGCAGAAATAAAATAAATAAATAAATAAATAAATAAATAAATAAATAAAATGTATCAATAACATTTTAAATAATCTTATGTATAAATGAATCTTCTGATATCTGTGAAACCACTTACCAACACTTCACTGGTGATACCACCACCCATGGCTGGGGGGGGTATGTGGTTCAGAGGTAGAATGTCCCTGGGTTTAATCCCCAGTACTACCATACATACATGCATACATGCATACATACATGCATACATACATACATGCATACATGCATGGAAAGTCCTTTTTCTAGCTCTCCAGATAACACTGCATTTGCCTTCATTTGCAGGTTTCTTCCTCTGCAGTTTGTTACTCTTTCTGTGCACGATGCTAAGAACATGCGCCTCAAAATAAAGCTGGTGAGTGGCCGGGCCTACTACTTACAGCTCTGCGCCCCCGCCTGCAAACAGGATGTCTTATTTTCTCAATGGGTGGACCTCATCCACCTCTTGAATCAGGAGAAAGTCAAAGCTTCCAAAGTGTCAGAGGTCTCAAGCCTCTCGGGAATAACAAACAGCACGGAAATCACAGGCTCTGTGGACATCATGGATATTACGGATTTCTCAGCTTTACACACCCCTCACACAGACCAAGTACACATGATGGAAAGCTTAGATTTCTCGGAATTCTCAGATGTCACCGACATCACAGATGTCACCGATATTCCGGAGGACGAGGTCACAGAGGTCCCCGATGTAAGAATTGTCACAGAAGTCACAGAAGTCATAGAAGCCACAGCGGCCACAGAGAGCTCTGGTGTCTCTAACTTCTCAGGGGTCACTGTGGTGTTTGAAAATGACGACATCATAAGGGCCAAGCAAGAGGAAAAGGTACGTGACCTGGAGCCTTTCCTTCTGTAATGATCAAGAGCTGACACCAGTGATCAAGGTGCCGTGAACCTGCTCTGAGTGGCCGAGGTTAATTAACAGTGAGACCTATCCCCAAACGCTGGTCTAGAGGATGTAAGATGTCTCTAGAAATAGGAAGTGACCATCCTCACTATCAGACTTAACCCAGGCAGGATCACAAACTACAGCGTGCTAGAAAGAGAGTTAGAGCCACAGGATCCCAGAATCTTAACGGCTACCTGGTAGTTGTGTGACTTTCGCTAAATCACTGAACCTCACTTTCCTCTAAAATGAGGATATTAATATAAGTAAAGGTTATTTTAAGGCTTAAGTACAAATACAGAAGTGCCCATTAGCTTGAAGGTTAAGAAAACACTTCAATAGGTAAGGTAAAGGTGGAGATTGGGAAATTAAGGAGTAATTGGCTTTACAAAAGGCCAGAAAATAGGAGAAAACAGAGCCGTGCCCAGGTTGAAGTGGGATAGAGCAGAGTATATGTGGAGTATATTAGAAAATGATTGGAACGCTTCTTGCAAACCTTGAGTGCCGAGTTAAGCTGTGAGGACTTGTAAGGAACGGTGGCGCGCACACCCAGTTCTTGAGAGAATGAGGAGGGTCACAGATTCAAGGCCCCGAGCCTTTAAAAAATGCATATAAACATAAAAAAGCCGGGGTATATCTCAGATGTAGAGTACCCCTGGGTTCAACCCTTAGTACTAAAAAAATGTGGGGACCTCACTCTGAGAAGAAAAAACAAACTTTTTTGGTACTAGGGTTTGAATCCAGGAATATTCTACCTCCGAGGTATACCCCACCCTATGGTATTTTTTTATTCTTAGACAGGGTCTCGCTAAATTGCTGAGGCTGTCCTCAAACCTGTGATCCTCCTGTCTTAGCCTCCCAAGTACTAAGATTACAGGCATGCACCACCAGGTCTGGCCACTTCGGGGGAAATCTTAGCAACTAAAGATTATATAATGGGATGAAGAAGCTGTTTCTTTAAAAGATTAATCCAAGCCAGGTGAGGTAGCATACACTTGTGATCCCAGTGCTTTGGAGGCTGAGACAGGAGGATCACAGGTTTGAGGCCAGCCTCAGCAACTTAATTTTTCAATTTAGTGAGACTCTGTTTCAAAGTAAAAGATAACAAATAGGGCTGGGGGTGTAGCTCAGAGGTAGAATGTTCCTGGGTTCAATTCCCAGTACCACAAAAAATTAATCTGAAAAAAAATAAGATTAATTTTATGGCAGTATGGGTTGTACTAGAAAAAGTTTTAAATCCTCTTTTTTTTTTTTTTTGGTGGTACTGGGGTTCCTGGAAACCCTTCTATCTCTGGGTTACACTCCCAGACCTATTTTATATTTTATTTGGAAACAGGGTCTCTTAAACCAGCTGAGACTGGCTTTGAACCAGCGCGATCCTCCTGTCTCTGCCTCCCAAGCGCAGGGATTACAAGCGTGCGCCACCACGCCCGGCGGTTTAAATCCTCTTTTATCTACTTTTAGTCTGTAGTCACCAGGCTGTGCAATGGAAACCAGAATCTGTTCCTTTTCTCTCAATGTAACTTCTTTCCTGTTGATTAGCACCTTCCATTATCCCATCCGCCACACTCCCCAGAAGAAAAATATTAAGCTCGTGTAACTGCTAACCAAAAAAATAAAAACAAGCCGTGTGTGTTGGCGCACGCTTGTAATCCCCGCCCTTGGGAGGCCGAGACAGGAGGATCGCGCGGGTTCGAAGCCAGCCTCAGCTACTTAGTGAGGCTCTCAGCCACTTAGTGAGACCCTGTTTCCAAATAAAATATAAAAAATAGTTCTGGGAGTATAGTCCAGAGGTAGAAAAACCCCTGGGTTCCACCCCCAGTACCACAAAAAAATTAAAAAATAAAAAAAAACAGAACCAAAGCATAGTGGTGCATATCTGTAATAATCAAAGTTACTCAGGAAACTGAGGCAGGAGGATCGAAAGTTTGAGGCTAGCCTCTGCAACTCACTGAAATCCTGTTTCAAAACAAAATCTTAAAAAAGGTCTCAGAGTTAGCTAAGTGATAGAATATTTGTCTAGCATGTATATGAGACTCTTGGTTTAATTCTCAGTATCATAAAATAATAATACAATAAAAATAAAAGAATGAAAAGTCAGTGTTAGTAAAAGTGTGGCCAACTGTGAATTCTTAGAGATTTGTAATATGGATGAGGACTGAGTCTGCTTTCTTGAAATGATTAAGAATCAAGAATCTTAAAGATATTTATACCCTTTCCCAGGAATGAAGATTTCGCTAGAAGTGTGCTCGTCGTGTGCTGGGGGATAGCTCAGGGGCAGACACGTGCGTAATAGGCGCGAGGCCCGGGGACGGGCCCCAGTGCGCGCGCACACGTGCGCAAAGGTCATTCACCGTGCTCACAGCGATGAAATGGGAAAAGTGTAGAAGCAGCCTACACACCCAGCAGGAATGGCCGAGCACTTTAAACCTATGAGGATAGCAAGGGCGGATACCCTGTTCTTTTTGTTCAGGAGCTACCATGGTATCTGGCAAGGTCGTAGGCAGTAAACAAAATTTTAAATGAATTATGCTTCTAGAGTAGTTATAACTGTTGAAGAAGGTTTCTTGGTCTGGAAAATGCTCACAATATAAGGCTGAGTGAAAAGTGAAAATGTGATCTCTAGGGTATGAAAATGCATCTACACAGATACAAAGAAAACCGTTCATACTGTGAATGGCACTTCGCCTCTAGACTCTGGGACTATGGCAACTTGCATCTTATTTATGCTTTTCCGCTTTCTCTGTTTCCTCCAATAACGATAAGTAATTTTAATTAGAAAAAAATCCAAGTCATTTTACATGATTTTTAATAACAAGAGGAAAATACTTATAATAGTAAAATCTTAGGTGAAAAATGTAGCAGAGGACTTCAAACTGAGTGCAAAGCGCCACATAAAAAATAAAAGATGAGATTTAATGTGTCAAAGAATAGCTGTTTTCAGACAGCAGCATTTTCTACTTTTCTCTTTATTCTTTAGAGGGTTATCCAGGTATTCTACCACACACACACACACACACACACACACACACACACACACACACATTACATTCCGTGTCGGAAATAAATTAAGCTTAATCTTTCAAAAATAAAGTTATTGAATTGTTTTCAAGGAAATGTACTAGGCGTAATGGACCAGGCAGGGAGGATGAGAGGAAGAAGGTCCAGACGTGCGGGACCTTGGAGAAAGGCTTGAGGGCTCGCTGAGGGCTCTGAGGCCCAGAGACTGTGAAGCCATCGTGGAGAGACTAAGAGGTGCTGCGCTCAGGGCTATTAGGACACGAGGAGGAGGGAGAAGCTTTTTGGGTTTTTTTTGCAGCTCTGGGGATGAAACTCAGGGCCATTCTACCTATGAGCTGAACCCCCAGCCCTATTTTTTATTCTTTACTTTGAAACAGGGTCTCACTAAATTGCAAAGGGCCTCACTAGGTAGCTGAGGCTGGCCGTGAACCTGGATCCTCCAGTCTCAGCCTCCCAAATGCTGGGATTACAAGCGTGCGCCACCACGCCCAGCTGGGAGAAGATTTTAGAGTATTAGGTTTGGGGTGCAGGCTTTAGCTCTTTTTTTTTTTTTCTTTTCTATTGGGAGTTGAATCCAGGAATGTTCTACCTCCCTTTAAAAAAGGGCTACACCACTAGCCCTTTTAAAACTTTTTCTTTGTTTGCTTTGAAAAGGTTTCACTAGGTTGCAGACAGCCATGCTATGTTGCAGAGGCTGTCCTCAAACCTGCAGTCCTCCTATCTCAGCCTCCCAAGTACTGGGGTTTACAGGCATAGCCATTATAGTATCAATTATGATAATTAACCACTAATATGTAAATAGTATTATTATCAACCTCAAACCTCTCATCCATTAGATGCTCTTAAGTGCAACCTCAGACTGGGGAGCAGGTGGCAAGGCATCTCTAGAAAACCTTCCTCGCCCCCACAATTCAACAAGAACCGCCGGTTGTCTTATGTGAGGTGACACTGGTGTCCATGGCAACATGAGCTTTGGGGCGCAGAGCCCGGTCTCCCACACCGCCCAGCTCCCGGCTCAGTAAATGAGAATGGCGCGCAGACCGTCCTAGACCCTGCTCTAGGTGATGCTCTTCTGTTACCTGATTAGCTACTGCTTCTTATTTTCAAAGAAAAACGTTCTGAAGCCTGGGTGTCTTCGAGATACAAAAAGCAAGACTGAGCTCAAAGAGTCCCCCAAACATGTGACCATCTCAAACATAACCCTGACGTTTCAAGGCAAAAGATGTTTTCAGACAACTTTGACTCCCGTGAAAAATGAGGCCAATATAGCCAAAGAGATGGATACTAAAACCTCCCAAGACAAGATGGCTGATTTTAAAAACCCGGCTCTCAAGGCTATAGAATCCAGGTAAGTGAAGAGGGAAATGCCACAGGAATGCCGATTGTAATGTCGCTAAATGTATGATTTAAAGAACCTGTGGTTAAGCGGGCGTGGTGGCGCACGCTCGTAATCCCAGCATTCGAGAGGCTGAGACCGGAGGATCGCGGTTCGCGGACAGCCTCAGCTACTTGGTGAGGCCTCCGCAACTCAGTGAGACCTTGTGTCAAAATAAAGAATAAAAAAATAGCGCAGGGGGTGTAGCTCGGAGGTTGATTACCTCTGGGTTCCATCCCCAGTACCGCAAAAGAAAAGAGAAAAAAAAAAAAAAAAAGTACCGGTGGTTTACACACGGGTCTGAAGAGGCTCAGGGCTAGACAGTGCGCCTGGATCACCCACACTGGCTCAGCCTCCGCTAATCTTTATTTTCACACCAGCTTCTTGCACCACTCGGTCCGTGTTGGGGCTGCTGGTCTCCTGTCAGTTGTGTGCTCTTTAGAAAAGAGGACCACAGTGCACACGTTTTGGATTTGGGGCCTTGAGTGGTTATGGGTGCTCTGTCTTTCATCTTCATATTTCTATTTTCTTCTCCATATGGCTTCTATATATCTCTTATAATTCTGTGTACTTTGAACTAATAAGAATCTGAGAAAAACTATTTTCATAATTTCAATAGAAGTATTGCAAATTTGAGTGCCAATGATGTGACTGAGCGCTGTAGTATTATAGAGATAAAAGTTGATCTGATCATTGTAGGGTTACACCTAAAAAGAAGTCAGATTTAAATGTTGACATTAGGCTGAGCATGATGGCACATGCTCGTAGTTCCAGCTACTCAAAAGGCCGAGGCAGTAGGATCACAAGTCAAAGATCACTTGAGCCGGGCATGGCAGCCACGCTTGTCATCCCCGCGCTTGGGAGGCGGAGACAGGAGGATCGCGCAGGTTCGAAGCCAGCTGTGCGCGCTGGCTTAGGAGACCCTGTTTCCAAATAAAATGTAAAAATAGGTCTGGGAGTGTAGCCCGGAGATAGAAGGGCTTCCAGGAACCCCAGTGCCCCCCAAAATAAATAAATAAATAAATAAAGATCACTTGAAATTTAGCAAGACCCTGTCTCAAAATAAGATTTAAAAGAAAAAAGGCTGGGATGTAGCTCAGTGATAGAGCCTAGCCTGGCATGTGCAGGGCTCTGTGTTCAATCCCCAATATTGTACAAAGAAACAACTGGTTTCTATAGGTTACAAAATTTGTTCCTGGAAATATCGCAAAAATAAACATTAAGTCATTTGTCCTGGATAGACTTTCAACATTCTCCTCTGAGGAATCCAGACATCAGGTTTCTGTAGTGTTACTATTATCCCCATGTTATTATGTAATTTTTTTTTTTTTTTTTTTTTTTTGCGGCACTGGGAATGGAACCCAGGGGCATTGTACCTCTGAGCTACACCCCCTGCCCTATTTTTTTAGTCTTTTTCATTTTGAAACAGAGTCTCACCGAGTTGTGAAAGGCTTCGCTAAGTAGCTGAGGCTGTCTGTGAACCGGAATGCTGGGATTACAACCGCGCACCACTATACCTGGTTTATTATGTAATTTTAATCATTGGAAAAATCTCCTGCTAAGCGGGGAATGGTAGCACACACTTGTCATCCCAGCATTTGGGAGGCTGAGACCTGAGGATTGTGGTTTGCCGACAGCCTCAGCTACTTAGTGAGGCCCTTGGCAACTCAGTGAGACCCAGTTTCAAAATAAAGACTAAAAAATAGGGCTGGGGGTGTAGCTTGGAGGTAGAATGCCCCTGGGTTCCATCCCAGGACTGCTAAAAAAAAAAAAAAAAAAAAAATCTACTGCTTAAGCAAATGCTAGGTCGATGCTCGGTTTTGTGTGTGCTGTGGGGATTCCCTGGAGGAGTGTGGTGGAGTGGAGGGCAGGGATGTTGTAGGGTTTCGGGAAGTAGAATGGCAGAGGCAAAGGAAGAGGTTGGGAGGTGTTGGGTGTTCAGCAAATGATAGCTATCATCACTAGTGATTCATTTCCAATTGCGTAGATTAAAGAAAGTTGGCTACTCGATCAAAAATGCCTCACCTACAAATACCTTAATCCATTTGAGAGTTACTTGAAGCTGGCTTTTTTTTTTTCCCATCTTCTTTCCTAGCAAAATAGGGGTCAAGGGAAACAAAGAAACAGGCGCAATCCTCAGGAGAGCCACAAACCTAGAAACCAGAATGACATTTGCTTTAGATCCCAGGCTCTGCACTCCTCACACGTCCACAGCCTCTCAGTCCAAGTGCTGTGACGTTCAAGGTGTTGGATCTTGACTGTCTGCTCAGGTGAAACGCCACTGGGTATCTAGGGTGCCTGCACCAGTGATGCTCGTGTGGCACTACACCAGCAGCAGTGGCAGCGGCAGCACCGGGGACTTGTTGGAGATTCCAGTTCTTGGGCCCCACACCATCTTATGGGATCATAAACTCTAGGAATGGGACATAACATTCTGTGTTTAATAACAGGAGAAAGGAAGAAGAAAAAAGAAAAAGAGCTGGGCATGGTGGTGCACGCTTGTAATCCCAGTACTTAGGAGGCTGAGACAGGATGATCGCAGGTTCATGGCCAGTCTCAGCTACTTAGTGAGGTCCTCTGCAACTTAGTGAGACCTTGTTTCAAAAATAAAGAATAAAAAATAGGACTAGGAGTGTAGCTCAGAGGTAGAATGCCCCTGGGTTCAATCCCTGGCAGAAAAGCCTATGACTCCTTAAAAAATGACGAAGGTTGAATCCATCTTTTCAACTTAGCAATTCATCCTAAACAATTATTGGTTGAGTTTGGTCATCATGGTAGTTTTCTTTTATCCTATGTCTCAAATACAGTGTCCCCACCCACTGTCTATCTATCACTTGAGTAACAAAGCATAAGTCAAAATTCATGAGATTATAACTCAATCATTTCAGCATCTTCTTTTCATTTCCTTTTACATATAACAAATGCCCTAAACCACTAAACTAGCTTTTACAAAACTTAAAAATATTTAAACTGTGGGGCGTGGTGGTGCACGCTTGTAATCCCCGAGCTTGGGAGGCGGAGACAGGAGGATCGCGCAGGTTCGAAGTCAGCCATGCGCGCAGGCTTAGGAGACCCTGTTTCCAAATAAAAATATAAAAATAGGTCTGGGAGTGTAGCCCGGAAGTAGAAGGGCTTCCAGGAACCCAGTACCACCACACACACACAAAAAAAATGTAAACGGTTTCTTTCCTCAGTCCTCACTCTCCCCCTCCCCGGCTCCCTTCTTAACGCCCTCTACTACTCTGCAGGTCTCTCTCCACATTACTTAGTCTCTTTTGTTTCCTCTCTTCTCTCTACTTTCCACATATGAGTGAAAAACATACAACCCTTCACCTTCATTCTTAGCACAATATTCTCTAGCTCCATTTTTCTGCAAATGGCATAATTTTGTTGTTCTTTATGGTTGGGTAGAATCCCACTGTGTGTATATATGCCATATTTTCTTTACCCATTCATCTGTTGAAAGACACCTACACTGGTTCTATGATTCGGCTTTTGTGAACTGTGCTGCTAGAGACACGGGTGCCTGGATGGCTGTGGTATTCTAACTTCAGTTCTTTTATAAAGCACCAAAGAGTGGCGTGGCTGGGTCATATGGTGGTTCCATCCCTAGTCCTCTGTGGACCCTCTGTGCTGATTTCCATAGTGGTTGTACTAATTTATAATCCCACCAACAGTGGATAAGAATTCCCATGTCCCCACATCCTCACCAGTAATCTAGTAATAAGTTACTAGATTGCCATTCTAACTGAAGTTAGAATCTCAGTGTGGTTTTCATTTGTATTTTCTTAATTGCTAGTGATATGGAACATTTTTACATATTTATTGGCTGACTGTATTCTTTTGAGAAGTATTTATTCAGTTCAGTTGCCCTCTTTTTATTGGGTTTTTTGATAGTGTTAAGTTTTTTATAGATCCTAGATATTAGTCCTCTGTCAGAGGAGTATCTGGCAAAGATTTTCTCCCATCTTCTAAGCTCTCTCTGTAGACTCTCAATTGTTTTTCTTTGTTACACAGAAGCTTTTAAAGAGTCTTTTAATTTACAAGATCTCAAATTTTTCAAGGCTCTCTTATGTAAGCTTTGTGTGCTATTAATCTATTGTGTCTGCTTGGGAAAAATAAGTCTATGAAGAAAAACAAAAACAAAAAAATAAGTTTTCATTCTAAGTAATCCTCTTAAGCTCAATTTAATCAATCATGGATTCCTTTTTATTGCCTATTTACATTAGGAACATAATTACTAGCTGGAGTCTAATTTGAAAATGTTAATTATGAAGAAAAGATATAATATTCTAAGAACAAATAGAATTCAGTGTTGCTTTATTTCAGGGACATCTGTAAGATATATTCAAGACTTTAAGGTTGATGAATAAGTTCCATATATTAGTTTTTTTCTTCAAGACCATGGCTTTCAGTGGTACTTCATAATTGTGTACTTTGAAACACTGAAAAAAAATTAAACAATGATCTTGTTGAATATTCTGCCCTCAGATCCTCTAGTCTTTAAAATGTTAAACAATTTAAATCTAGATGAGATAGAGGATGGAAACTTAAACTTTGCTATACTGTCGCTTTGGTTCTTTTATAAATGAAGGATTTACTGTATGAAGCATCTACATTCCTTCTTGTATCTTGACAATAGTGCTACCATGACTTTTTTTTTTTTTTTTTTTTTTGGTGGTACTGGGGTTCCTGGAAGCCCTTCTACCTCCGGGCTACACTCCCAGACCTATTTTTACATTTTTATTTGGAAACAGGGTCTCCTAAGCCAGCGCGCGTGGCTGGCTTTGAACCTGCACGATCCTCCTGTCTCTGCCTCCCAAGCGCAGGGATTACAAGCGTTCACCACCACGCCCGGCTACCATGACTTTTAAAGAGAATAATAGCAGTCTTCATTTTAATTTGCACCTATTTTTAAGATACAGGTACTTTATATTTCTCAGTCTCTTGAAAACTTTTACTATTAATCTGAGCCTTCATTGAAATCATCAGACCTATTTGACACAGGACATATGAATACTTATTTGCAAACTCTTCATAATATTACTATTTTAAATTTACTTTTTGAAAGATCCATTGTCGAACTTAAACTGGATGTATTTGCTTGACCCCTTAAAATAAATCATAATTATGTCTTCACATAGTTATCTAGGAAGATGATATCTAATGGTAATTATTCTTCCCAAACTCTTTGTTTTACTCAAATAGCAATATGTTGACAATATTCCCTTGGTAATCTGGCCAAGAAACAAGGATCTGGTGAAAACTAAATGTCTTAAGTTTATACTTTAGCATGCCAGTGAGGTCAAGAAAGCAGTATTTTAATTATTGTTACTAATGTTTTAAAACACGGAAGTGCTAAAAAGAAGCTTCTTTATCCAAAGACATTTCTAAAGGGTAAATTATTGAAAAACTGGCTACTAGTCACCTGGTGTATCCTATAAGCCATAAGAAATGTTAATAAGCCGGGCGTAGTGACACAGGCTTGTAATCCCAGCATTCAGGAGGCTGAGATCAAGGATCGCAGTTCCTGGAAAGCCTCGGCTACTTAGTGAGGCCCTCTACAACTTGGTGAGACCCTGTTTCAAAATAGAGTAAAAATAGCCGGGCGTGGTGGCACACGCTTGTAATCCCCGCGCTTGGGAGGCAGAGACAGGAGGATCACGCAGGTTCGAAGCCAGCCGCGTGCGCTGGCTTAGGAGACCCTGTTTCCAAATAAAAATATAAAATAGGTCTGGGAGTGTAGCCCAGAGGTAGAAGGGCTTCCAGGAACCCCAGTACCACCAAAAAAAAAAAAAAAAAATAGAGTAAAAATAGGGCAGAGGATGTAGCTCCGAGGTCAGATGCCCCTGGGTTCCATCCCTAGACCCACACACACACAAAGAAATGTTAATAAATGTAAATAAGGTACATCCTTTGCCTAGAAGATTCCCAAGTGTTGGCATCCTCAGCAGAGGGTGGCAACTTCCAGAACCTCGGGTCTCTGTGAGAACCTCTATTCAAAATAAGACTGGTCCACTTACTTCATCCCCTGAGCAGCAGCATTGGCAGCTCCTGCTCCACCCAGAGGGAGGAAGGGCTGGGCAGCAGCAGGGCTGGGCGCACCAGCGGCCTCCTGCGTGGCTGGTGAGGAAGGAACACAATAAAAAAAGATGATATGGACGGGCGCGGTGGCGCACGCTTGTAATCCCCGCACTTGGGAGGTGGAGACAGGAGGATCTCCGAGGTTCAAAGCCAGATGCGCTGGCTTAAGAGACCCTGTTTCCAAATGAAAAGAATAAAATAGGTCTGGGAGTGTAGCCCGGAGGTAGAAGGGTTTCTAGAAACCCCAGTACCACCAAAAAAAAAAAAAAAAAAGATGATATGTTATTGCATACAGTTCACTTTTATGTAATAAAAGCTACTTATAACTTCTTCAGGTTGGAAGACCTGTAAATAAATAATTTTACTTTAATATTATAATCAGTAACAGCCTACTCTTGTAAATATGATTCATTAGTCCTCACGAAGCATTATACTTAGTAAGCCTTTCCTAAATATTTGTGGTTATGCTGGCCAGTTTTTGAAACGTGCTTTTTATTTTCACAGGAGCATGAGAACTGGTTCAGATGCTTCAGGTATGGGACAAATTCCACCGCATGTTTTCTTGTGATCCTTGGTGTCCAGGAGTCACTTAGGGTTCTCGAAGTAGTAGAGTAGTTAAGAGGAAAGGAATCCAGGTGGGGTGTGGTGGTGCATGCCTGCAATCCTAGTACTTAGGCTGAGACAGGGGGATGCAGGTTCAAGACCAGCCTCAGCAATTTAGTGAGACTCAGCAACTTAGTGAGACTCGATTTCAAAATAAAAAAATAAAATAGGACTGGGGTGTAGCTCAGAGGTGGAATACCACACATGTGTGGGGGGGGAGGAAGGAAGGAAAGAAAAAGACTTGTTTGTTCCCTTTCTTGGCTGGCTTCCTTCCGAGAGCACTTCACTGGGGCGATTCTTGCTCCAAGCCTGTCCTCATACTATTTTTCAAATGGCAGACATGACTTCACATTTCTTTTTTTTCTTTTTTCTTTTTTTTTTTTGGTACTGGGGTTCCTGGAAGCCCTTCTACCTCTGGGCTACACTCCCAGACCTATTTTCACATTTTTATTTGGAAACAGGGTCTCCTAAACCAGCACGCGCGGCTGGCTTCGAACCTGCGTGATCCTCCTGTCTCTGCCTCCCAAGCGCGGGGATTACAAGCGTGCATCACCACGCCCGGCTATGACTTCACATTTCTGTTTCTACACTGGTAGCATTTGGTTTTCCCGTTTTCTGAGTCTAACTCATCAGGCATGAACCACTCCAAAGCTAGTTCTGCAGCCAGAACTACAATAATAGGATCTCCTGTCCTTGCCAGTTTGTAAGGTGGATTGTCCACAACTAAAATTTTGGTAAATCTGAAATCACTAGCTCCCTTTTCTTCTCATTTACATCTTTAGCCTCTCACTCAAGTGATATTATTTAATGTTCTGGGACAGGGAAAAATGTTCTTCTTTACCTAGTCCACGTCTAAGAATCTTTAACTTGGAATAACAGACTTTTGACATAGTGTTTTATAGACATGAGTGGAGATGTCTCTCCCGTGGGCTGGCTGCCAGCTCACCTCTAAGTTATTTTCTAACCTGGGAGATGAAATAAACCTCAGCTTCAGTCATGCATTTAGTATTAAGAAAGAAACACAGAGGAACATTTAATTTGGTTTAAGTGGAGAGTAAAAAATACGGCTTCAAAAAGCAAGAATATCTGAAGGCATTTGTAGTCATATTTATGAGTCAGTCCTAAAAAAAAATTCAAATGAATATAGGTTTTTATACAAATGGGATTTGTTTTTTAGGCCTTCCTATTGGGCATTGGTGTCCAAAAATACCAGCTAAACCTCTCAGTACTTCAGAACTGCGGAGCCTATATTTTCAATCTACAGTATCAAACCTGAAAACGTTATAAAGAATGTTAAAGAAAAATGCAAAGTCTCCTTTGCAGTATATCAAATTTTTACCTGTAATTTTCTACCTAAACTGTATTTCATAAAATAAAAAAAAATTTTAGAAATTTCAGAGATGATCAATACTGGCAAATATTTTCCTCTTTTTTGCTAACGGCAACAATAACTCTCGTGGCAGCCTTAGTACCAACATCGTCCATAATCAGCACATTCTCCATGGCTCTGAGGCATTCATATGTTGCGCCATGGAAACTTGACATGAATGCTGAGCACTGGTACTGTTATTTTTATCCAGTACATGACTCATTCTTTCACTTGTCTTTCATGAACTTCATTTTGTTAGTTGAACGAGCACATGGGGTCTTCTCTATATAAGCACTTTGGTGGACGCTGGGAGAGAGTTATAAAATAACAGGCCATGTCAGCTGGCCTTCAGACCAGTCCCGGTGGCCTGTCTGTAAACCTAGCGGGCAGCTTGACACGGGGCTCTGGGATTAGGAAGCCAAGCACAGAAGCAGCAAATGAGCCGAGAACGTCCACTGTGAGCTTGGTAAATCTCAGGGACAGCGCAATATGCAAGGCTGGCATGCAATTTTTTCATGAAGTATTAACGGTTTTCCCTATTTCTTTTCCTCCACATACTTTCTCATTTCTTCCCATGTGTCTCTCCTGTCTTCCATATTTTTCATTTTTAGACTTGTATAGTTTTTCAGTTTTCCCCCTGATTAGCATTTCTTTCCCCCTCTTCACGCTCCTCTAAATCACTTTTCCCATTTTCATACACTCTTCCCTTTACCCCTGGAAAAGTCAAACCCCGATCCCTTTTCCCATTAAATTTAGTCTAAGTGGAAGATTAAAAAATGAGTGTGCAATTCCAGCTTCTCTAGGTAGACGTCAGGATGATAACTGCTCCCCAGAGAGTAAACCAGCTCCGGGTGCCGTCGAGGGCGTGGGTCCCGTCCACCGGCCCGGGCAGCGCTAGTTGAGGTCCTCGGCCTTTTGTTTCTCACACTTCTCAGCAATTGACAGGACCACTTGTTCTCCTTTCTGCATAAGGTTTTGGGTTAAGTGGTTCTTCAAACGCCCTGTCTTTGTGACAGGACTACGGACCTCTGTGACAGTTTCCCGCCTAAGCTTGTCTCGCAGGATCTGAGTCCAGCTCTCTCTTTGATTTTTTTTTTTAACCTTTCCAAGCTTTATTCTCCTTAATTTCTCTGATTTCTTTAAACCCAAATGATAGGTTCCTCTATGATATTTTTCCAAGATGGAAAGAAATGAGACAAAGGATAAAGATTTTTTAAAAGGAGAGGAAAGTCACTTGTGAAATATTGGGAGTTTTCTTTCCACCCCAGCCTATCTTGCTTTCCCACTTCCTTCTTAAACATTACAATTCAAAGCCCTTGGAATCCTAAGCGGATCCGTTCATTCCCTGTTTATGAAACCTGGGTTAAAAAGAAAAAGGGAGGGCGGCCTGTAGGAGGGAACAGGTTTGTGAACCCAGCAGGGAGCTCCGCTGGAAAGAGTGCACTTGAATGATGTGGTTAGAACATGATTTGAATTCAAGACCCAAATAAAGTTCTTTCTCCTCTCGTGCCTTTTTCTCTCCTGCTTTTGGCCTTTTCCATCTTACCTGTTCTGCCTCTGCTGACCCCTCTCCCACTCCGCCCCTCTCCCCTTCCCTCCTCACTCTCTCCCCTGCTATCAAATCCTCCTCTAACTTCCCCGACCGTGCGCCTCATCTGTCTCCCCCTTTCTCAGGGGAGTGGATGTGAGGAAAGGAAAAGGAAAACAGAGAAAGACAGAGTTGATGGAAAAAAACATAAAGCAACCTATAAGGTAAGTCAGTTTCTAAATACTGCACGTCTGTGTATTTAAACAGTCGATGTGACGCTTTCAGAAAAAATGTTAGTTCACGCTTCTCACATGCATCTTACTCCTTGATATAACAGAAGAGGCAGAGTAGTGAGACACTGAGAGTAGATGAGCTATTGAGAGTAGATGAGCTATTCAGGGGTTTCACGTGGTTCTTCTCTACCACGAGTCAAAAGATAACAGCCCAAGAAGAAGCAGGGGAGCTTCGGTGAAGCCCGGGAAGAAACTCAGATGCCACCGCTGCCACGGCGGTGCCCCCGTCCTCATCCCCACGCCGCGCTCCCTCATCTTCCCCAGCCGGTTTTCTCAGGTTGGCCAGCAATCAGGACCTCTTCCTTCCATACCGAAATTGTACAAATATTAATAGAGCACCAGCAGGGGCTTGTGTATTTCATGGCCTGGGGCAGGCGCGCCATTCAAATTGTCGTTTTTAGTACAATCCATAACCAGCACACCTGTAGGTGCAGCCTACTTTATTGGAGATTTCTTAGAAACTGCACCTGGTCTCTTTTCACTTCTGGTACCCTTTAAGGATGCCAAGTATCTTCCTCTCCTTTCTCTCTCTCTCTCTATCTTTCTATTCCCTTTAATTTGTTTTTTTAGATTTAAAGGAGTTTATTAAAAAGATATTAAATTAAATACAAAAGACAGTTACAGCCCCATACCACTCAGAAGTGGCATGGGGGAGGGTGTTTCGAATGGATTCACCTTTCCTTTCATTTGTTCTGTGCTAGAAGGCCAGGCATACAGGGTGACACATGTCTCCTACATCCTCCTAGGGAGAATCCCATGAAATCTCAGCCAGGCGTGGTGGCGCACGCTTGTAATCCCAGCATTAGAGAGGCTGAGATAGGAGAATCGCAGTTCACAGACAGCCTCAGCTACTTAGTGAGGCCCTTTGCAACTCAGTGAGATCCTGTTTCAGAATAAAGAATAAAAAATAGGGCTGAAGGTATAGCTCGGAGGTAGAATGCTTCTGAGTTCCATCTCCAGTACCACAATAAATAAATAAGTAAATAAATAAATAAATAAAGTCAAACTTATTTGAGCATATTATGGTATGTGTAAATTTACAACCAAATTTAGGATTTAGTTCAAAACAGACTGAATTCGGTGATACTGAATCTTAAAGAATAAAACTCATAATCTTGAATGGTCAGCTCTTTTTTCCTTTTTCTTTTTTCTTTTTTTTTTCTTTTGTGGTACTAGGGATGGAACCCAGGGACATTGTACCTCTGAGCTACACCCCCAGCTCTATTTTTTAGTTTGTTGATTGATTGATTGATTGATTGATTGGGTCTGGGGATGGAACCCAGTGGCATTTGACTTCCGAGCTATACCCCCTGCCCTGTTTTTTTATTATTTATTATGAAACAGGGTCTCACTGAGTTGCAGAGGGACTCACTAAGTAGTAAGGCTGTCCGGGAACCGCGATTCTCTGGTCTCAGCCTCCCAAATGATGGGATTACAAGCGTGCGCCACCATTCTCGGCTTAGTCTTTTTATTTTTTTATTTTATTTTTATTTTTTGTGGTACTGGGGCTGGAACCCAGGAGCATTCTACCTTTGAGCTACACCCCCAGCTCTATTTTTTTATTCTTTAATTTGAAACAGTCTTACTAAATTGCAGAGGGTCTCATTAAGTAGCTGAAGCTGTCTGCGAACCAGTTTCCTCCTGTCTCAGCCTCCCAAATGCTGGGATTACAAGCATGCGCCACCACTCCCAGATTAGTCTTTTAATTTTTTGAAACAGGGTCTCACTGAGTTGCAAAGGGCCTCACTAAGTAGCTGAAGCTGTCTCCGAACTGTAATCCTTAGGTCTCAGCCTCTTGAATGCTGGCATTACAAGACTGCGCCACCACACCCAACAAATTTGTTTCTTGAGTAGGAATAACTTCTAAAAAACAAAAACTTAAGAAATTAAGAGGTTTTCATATTGCTTCAATTTCTAGATTTAAAAAAAATAAGGCCGCTGGGCATGGTGGCACAAGTTTGTAATCCCCATGCTTGGGAGGCTGAGACAGGAGGATTGAAGAGGTTCAAAGCCAGCCTCAGCTACTTAGTGAGACTCTTAACAATTTAGCGGACCCTGTTTCCAAATAAAGTATAAAAGTTCTGGGAGTATAGCCCGGAAGTAGAAAGCCCCTGGGTTCCACCCCCAACCACCAAAAATAAATAAATAAATAAATAAAAATTAAAAATAAGGCCTAGAGAGCTGGGCATGGTGACTCACACTTGTAATCCCAGCATTTGGGAGGCTGAGACAGGAGGATCGTGGTTTGATGACATCCTTAGCTACTTAGCGAGGCCCTTTACAACTCACTGAGACCCTGTTTCAAAATAAAGAATAAAATATAGGATTGGGAAGCTGGGCGTGGTGGCACAAGCTTGTAATCCCAGCGCTTGGGTCTGAGACAGGAGGATTGCACAGTTTCAAAGCCAGCCTCAGCTACTTAATGAGGCTCTCAGCAATTTAGTGAGACCTTCTTTCCAAATAAAGTATAAAATAGGTCTGGGAGCAAAGCCCAGAGGTAGAAAGTCCCTGGGTTCCTTTCCCAGTACCGCAAAAAAGAAAAAGCCTAGAGATATAGCCCAGTAGTAGAGAGTATTTGCTTTAATACTTAAAAATAGCAAGAATAATAAATATATTTTCTTTCTAAAGTATCTTTATTTTTATGTTATAAGGAAAAGTATTATAATTTTACTTTTTTCAGTCATTTGTTTTACTTGCATTAATTTTTCTAGTCTTTTACTTAAAAGTGACAATTTTAAAATATCGTGTATTTAAAATATGTACATTCTATATTTTAGACCTTTGAGTTAAGTGAACTGACTTTCTTTTTCTCTTGTCAGATAAATACAAACTACTAAACTAAGCAAGTGCAGCCCAGGAGAAGCAATGTGAGGGCAAAGCAGAGTGTCTTCCAGGTGGCAGAATAAAGGCTCCGACTATCACTGAGAGTTCCAGTCATGCTAGTCTGAGTTGTTAAGTCTTAACTATTTTAATTGCGGATGACTATTCTAAAGAAAGGTAGAGAGCTATGCAATTTTTAAGGTTTTCATTTTATAAGCTCAGATTGCATAAGACTTCTTTTCTTTGGGGTTGTTAGAAGAGTTATTCTCAATCGTTTTACTTTTCTCATTTGAAAAGGAGCCCAACACTGTTGTTTCTAACACTGAGTGCTGTGCGGTTGTTGAAGGTGGGGACCATGTTCTTTTTAGTGTGTGTGTGTGTGTGTGTGTGTGTGTGTGTGTGTGTGTATGTGTGTATTTTACTGGGGTGATCTGGGATAATTGAATCCAGGGGCAGTCTACCTCTAAACTACATCCCTGACCCTTTTTCTTTCTTTCTTTTCTTTTTTTTTTTTAAATAGCACTGGGGATTGGACCCACAAATGTTCTAACGGTGAGGTACATCTCCAGCCCTATTATTTATTTATTTATTTATTTATTTATTTATTTATTTATTTATTTACTTTGTGGTACTGGGAGTGGAACCCAGGATCTTTTCTACCTCCAGGCTGTACTCCCAGACCTATTTTATACTTTATTTGGAAACAGGGTCTCACTAAATTGCTGAGAGCCTCACTCAGTAGCTGAAGCTGACGTCATACCTGTTTGATCCTCCTGTCTCAGACGCAAAGCTGGGATTACAAGTGTGCACCACCACGTCCAGCTCCTATTTTATTTTTATTGAAACAGGGTCTCACTAGGTTGATCAAAGTTTCACTATTTGCTAAGGGTGTCCTTGAACCTGTGATCTGTCTGTCTCAGTGTGCACCACCAGGCCTAGCTTATTTTTTGTTTTGTTTTGTTTTGAAATAGTGTCTTGCTAAATTGTCGAGGCTGAGCTGGGCATGGTGGTGCACCCTTGGAATCCCAGTACTTGGGAGACTGAGACAAGAGGACCACACAGGTTCGAAGCCAGCCTCAGCTACTTAGTGAGGCTCTCAGCAGCTTAGTGAGACCCTGTTTCCAAATAAAATATCAAATAGGTCTGGAAGTGTAGCTTGGAGGTAGAAAACCCCTGTGTTCCATCCCCAGTACCTCAAAAATAAAAATAAATAAATAAATTGCTGAGGCTGACTTTGAACCTGCAATCCTCCTATCTTAGCCTCCCAAGCACTAGGACTACAGGTATGCACTACCATGCTCAGGTAATAATAACATTTTTATATATTGGAGTAAGTTAAAATACTTAAAGATTGTTTTCATCTATTTTCTTTTAGTTTTTTAATGTGGCCATTAAATATTGTGTCACAAAATTACACATGTGAACAGAACATGATTCGTGGTGTATTTCCATTGGATACCACTGCTCATGAGAAAACTCCTCTTCCTAGTCCCTTGGCTCACAACCCAGGGGATTCCTCCTCCTCCTTTCCCTACCACTCCAAGGATTCAAGAAACGTCCTTCCTACCTCACACCAGGAATGGAAAAAGAGTTCCATAAAACCAAAAACCACTGGTGACACTTTAAAATCAGAGACATACATAACTAACAGTTTCTAATTTGGGGGTGGCTGCTCCCCTATAGGAACTGTCCTTGACTTACAGGAACTGTCCTTGATACAGATTATCTGTAACAAATTGACTCTTTAGGGGGAATAATGTCAGAACGATGACTGATTATTACTGTCTTGTAAGTGTCTTTCAGAAGGTTGGTTTATAAGCAAGCACTTTGGAAAACAGTTCAGAAGATTGTTATAAACCAGGTGTGGTAGACTGAGACAAGAGGATCACAGATTCAAGATCAGTCTCAGCAATGTAGCAGGACTCTCAGCAACCTAGGGAGATCTTGTTTAAAAAAAGGGTGGGGGGCTGGGGGTATAGCTCAGAGGTGAATGCCTCTGCACTCAATCTCTAGTACTGCTAAATTAAATAAATTAGTTAATTTTAAAAATAGGCTGGGGTGCCAATGAGAAGCAAAACACCCCTGATGAGTCTCCAGTACCACATACTCACAAACACACACGCACAGAAGAATGAAAGAAAATGCTACACTCACTAAAAACTGCTTGTCCTTAATAATGTATCGATTTTTCCTCTAAAATAGGCTTTGTGATCAAAGAAAATTCATAAATATTCTATGATATTTTGTTTTGACCTTCTACAGTATTCATTATTCTTTGTAACAAGGCACAGGACAGGTTTCTTACATTTTTCCATTTAAGTTTCCCTAAGCTTTTATAGTCTAGCACTAGTACACTTTTATGTTACTTATTTCCCATATTAACCTATTGCAAAAATAATTCATAGTACAGCCTATTGATTTCTTTCTTTCTTTCTTTTTTTTTTTTTTTTTTTTTTTGGTGGTACTGGGGTTCCTGGAAGCCCTTCTACCTCCGGGCTACACTCCCAGACCTATTTTTACATTTTTATTTGGAAACAGGGTCTCCTAAGCCAGCGCACGCGGCTGGCTTCGAACCTGCACGATCCTCCTGTCTCTGCCTCCCAAGCACGGGGATTACAAGCGTGCGCCACCACGCCCGGCCAGCCTATTGATTTCTTGCACAGTCTTATCTTGTAGAATGTCTATGCTTCCGAAAATGCTCAATCTCTGTGCCGTCTAATACAGACAAACACAGCTTTAGAATATAATTGTTAAGGTAACACTTACTATAAGGGAAATATATTCATTACTTATTCTCCTTTGAAACAAAAATTTAAACTATATTTTGGAAATCTATCAATAAAATGAAAATATTTTTCCATGTGAATAAGTGGTACATACAGACACTAGATATTATTGCTTCATGTCTGGCTATTATAAAGTCTGAGCGTGGTGTGCAGTGTAAAACACGAGAGAAGTACTACACATGGTATCAGCTTTAATGGTACGGTTCTCCCGGGGATGGGGCTGAGCAGTTCCGGGGACCCGCGCGCCCATCCGAGGCTAGAAGGGGAGGGCCCTTCTTTTAAGGCATGCATCTCGGGGGGTGGGGTTTACTCGTGGGAACACACGATTCTCGCGAGATACTGTTGTGAGGCTGACTCTTTCTGCCTCCAGGGTCTGCCCCCTGCCCGTGCAGAGGTCACATGGGTGAGGGACCCCGACTTAACATCCCAGCCTTTTGGTGATAATGGGCAAAAGATTCGAGTCTCGAGCTACTTCCGGCTGTCAAGGGGTGTCATAAAGGGGCCCCATGGCCAGGAGAGGTCGGGTCTGCCAGAAGTGGGCAGGTGGGAGTTTGGCTGCAGCGAGAGTTGGAGGTTACCCTGGACAGCTTGGTGATGTGCGTTCGAGGAGACTTTAACAGGTGAGGGGCTATTTAAAAAAAAAATCGTGAGAGCGGATCCCAGGATGGGCAGGAGCCCTTTTAGATATGAGGTAGATTGTCACTAGATTTATTAATACAATAGCAGCATTTTCCCTGAGGAAGGCGTACACAGCCCCTTTAGCAGTGTTTCATTAGACCAGAATCATTATTAGCAGTATTTTCTAGAGAGAAACACACGCCACTCTTCAGCAGTGAGTGGGTTTGGGTTCGTCTGGTCAAGTGAAAACATGCTCTTGGGTCAGGAGTATCAGTAACAGATTTCAGAGGTTTAATACTTATGGCAGTTTGGCATTCAGAGAGGGAGAGCACCCGTAGTATGTAAATAAGTGGACCTGCTAAAATGAAAACATCAAAGAGAATTATGCCAAGAAGAACGAAGCTTAGTAGGTCCCAACACTGTGCAAGAGAATTTGTCATGAGACTGTTGTAACAGAGCCCTTTTTAAATATGGCCTGAGCCTCGGGCAGAGCGATTTTATCCTGTAAAACATGGCCTGCAGTGCATGGGCAGGAGAACTTGCTGTCAATCCCCTGGACCGAGATTTGGGAAGGGAAACTAGGGCCTGAAAGGATGGAAAGACTGAGCTGGCAAACAAAAAGGAGACTGGCTTACCCTGTACCTGTAGAGTTACCCCGGGCCAGCAAGAAGGATGGAGGATGAGAGACCCAGGAGCTGTCAGTCTTCGGCTAGGCTGAGCAGGGCCAGTGATGGGTCCTGGTCTGGAAGGGTGGTCCCCCTGTGTTGAGGCACCTGGGGCTCACCGCTTTTCCAAGGGCACTTGCCTTTCCAGTGGACACTCAGTCCACACTGGAAACAGGCTCCTGGAGGTGGCTGCCATTGCTGTGCTCCCCTAGGTAGCACTCGTCACCCCAAGGGCTGGCCATCCTCAGCTGGCCATATGGCAGCTACCAGGGCTTGGGCCTGTGGATCTGCCATCTGGTGAAGTCGGAGTGTATGCTCCACTTCTGCCTGTTCCTCTCTGGAATTAAAAACTTTAAATGCCATGTTCACCAAATCTTGGATAGGAGTTTGAGGACCATCCTCAGCTTTTTAAAATTTTCTTCGAATATCAGGGGCTGATTGCCCAATAAAATGGGTGGCCAATACAACCAAGCCGGCCTCAGAAGATGGATCTAAGTGAGTATAGCAGGTAAAAGCCTCTTGTAACTGATTCTAAGAAAAACAGCTGGGTTTTCATCTGGACCCTGAGTAATTTCCTTAAGCTTATCATAATTAACTGCTTTATGGGAGGCATCTCACATACCATCAAGAAGGTATAGTGTCATGTAATTTCTCTTTTTTATTCCCTCATCACCATCATTACGACTCCAGTGGGGGTCCTTGGAGGGAACTGCAGCTATACTGGTACGGAGCTGTGGATTGGTTAGGTGAGCCTGGTCGGCCCGTTCCCTGGCAGCCTTCAGAATACGATCACGTTTGTCTGGAGTTAAAGAAGAGGTTAAAATGACATGAAGACCCCGCCAAATTAAATCATATGCTTGTACAATATGTTGGAATTCCTTAATAAAACCAGAGGGATTGGCAGAAAAGGAACCCAGTTTCTTTTCAAGTTGAGCAAGGTCAGGAAGGGAAAAAGGAACATGGTCACGGACCATGCCTTCTGCACCAGCCACCTCACGAAGCAGGGCCAAGAGAGAAGGGGGGGTGTCTCTGGAACGGGTCCGGTGACCTACAGGGGTAGGCGAGGGGGAGGTAAGGGTTGTCCCCTTAAGGGAGGAAGGTGGGGGAGAAAGGAGTGGGTTAGAGTGGGAGGCTGCCCCGGAATAAGATGGCGACCACGGTGGTAAGGAGAGGTCTTATGGGTCAGGCTCATCAGGAAATGGGGCCTGTAACTCAGCCGGGTCAGACTCTGGCATCCACGTGTCTTCACAACATGGCGGCCGTGAGTTAGCTGAATTGTAGACCTGTGACCCAGAAAGACCACCAGGTGGCGCCTATGAGTTGCCACGTGGCGACCAAGATGGCGGCTGCGACTGGTGGGAATCTCCAGCCAGCATGACTCGGGCAGTAGAGCTGGGAGGGGAGGAAAGCCGGGAACGCAGGCAGAGGAAAGCCTGTACATACAGAACCTCTGGCCATTTACTGGACCGTTTGCAAAAGTTACTGAGAGCAGTCAACATTCTAAGATCCAACGTACCCATCTCAGGCCATTGACAATTATTACCTAAGTCATATGTCGGCCAAATTTTTGTGCAGAAAAAAAATGAGCCATTTGGGGCACAGTTCCCCAGATAAACCCAGAGTCTGGAGATTAACCAGAACATGGCCTAGTGCAGATTGGGAGTCAATCTTTGATGGCTGACTTCCCCCCATGACTGGTCAGCAGGTGAGGATGAAAGCAGGGACTCGGTGTCCCAAACCCTGCCTAACGTCTGGAAACAAGGGGGCTGTGTTTGAGAAAGAACGTCTCTGTTTCTTTTACACAACCATAGGGTGGCCTGGCTGTCCCAGAGAACTTGAGCACAAAAATTCTCGATTTATTTAACAGCCGAGAAATCCAAGTCCAGAAAAGGCTAAAAGCCAAGCCCGCTTGCCCAAGGAAGGGGAAGCTTACTGCAGTGTAAGCACTGAGAGGCTGCAGAGCTGGGAGCATGCTGTGGAGCTGTCGGGTAGAATCAGAGCTGGATGAGATTCCAAGATGGCTGCCAGCTCCCAGGATTGGCTGGGAGTCTAGAAGGAGGATCTAAGATGGCTGCCGGCTCCCAGGGCAAGCGTGTGCCTGGGTAAAAGGGCCGCTGGCTGATCCTGCTCGTAGACCACCTGTTGAATGGTGTGGTTACCAGGTGCGTGCGCCAGGCACCCGGCAGACTCTGAGACCGGGCCACATGGCATGTGCCCTCACAGGTCCAACTGGGCGGGCGAGAGGGCCAGAGTCAGGGCTGGGGTCCAGGTAGGGCATAGAGTCCGGGCTGAAGCAGAAGCCGGGAAGAGCAGGATGCCTGCGCAGTGAGTGCCGGAACTGTGAGCATAGACACAGCAGGAAGAACTGAAAATGGCTGTTCAGTGGTGGGTGTGGTGGTCCAGTGAAAAAAACAGCAGTTCCTCCAGGGCCCACTGTCCAAAGGCCGCCTAGGTGGCGGGGTGATCCTGGTGGTGAATTCAGCCGCACAGATTAAAGGATAAGAGTCTGACACGGGTTCGGCACCAGATGTAAAGTCTGAGCACGGCATGCAGTGTAAAACACGAGAGAAGTCCCGTCTGTGTGGCATCAGCTTTAATGGTACGGTTCTCCCAGGGATGGGGCTGAGCAGTTCCGGGGACCCGCGTGCTCATCCGAGGCTAGAAGGGGAGGGCCCTTCTTTTAAGGCATGCATCTTGGGGGGTGGGGTTTACTCGTGGGAACACGTGATTCTCGCGAGATACTGTTGCGAGGCTGACTCTTCCTGCCTCCAGGGTCCGCCCCCCGCCCGTGCAGAGGTCATGTGGGTGAGGAGGTCACGTGAGTGAGGGACCCCGACTTATCAGCTATCAAATTAGATAGACTGTCTGGCTTATGTTGGTACTGTAGAAAATTCAACTAAAGACCAATAAACTAGGTGGGCATAGTGGCACATGCCTGTAATCCCAGTACTTGGAAGGCTGAGACAGGAGAATCACAGGTTCGAAGCCAGCCTCAACAATTTAGTAAGGCTCTCAGTAACTTAGTGAGACCCTGTTTCAAACAAAAAATTTTAAAAAGTAGCTCTTTTTATTTTTTGTATATTTTACATTTCGGGGTGTAGCTCTGAGATAGAATGCCCCTGGGTTTAATCCCCAACACACACACACACACACACACACACACACACACACACACACACACACTATATTGTAGATTAAATAAGTTTTGGGGTTTTTTTTGGGGGGGATGACGTATTAATGTCACCATATGCTGGTTGTAATGGTACACATTGGGTGCAAAACGGCAAGACCCTGTCTTATGTACACATGCCCACACACATGAGTCTCACCAGCATGATTTAATTTTGGGATTCTTGTACTGTTAAGCAAATAAAGCAGATTTAGACTCTGTAGTGTAGAAAATCTCTGTGGGCTCTCTGAGCCCAAACCTATTTTACAAGAGGAAAAGCAATACTACTTCTAAAAAGGAACCTCATGCCACAGAAATGTATTAAAATTTGCTGAGAAATAAATTTGAAGACATGGGCAACTGTAAAGAATTGTAAAGTATGAATTTATTTGAACTTTTGATACCTTCTGACAGAGTGCCACATCAAAAATGTGTAGCTATGAGCCTGTAATCCCATTTGAGCTTTTGACAACTCAGGTAGAATGCCCATGGATTCAATCCCCAGTAACACACACACACACACACACACACACACACACACACACACACACTATAGCTCTCAGCCAGTCATGGTGACCATGCCTATAATCCCAGTACTTTGGAGGCTGAGACAGAAGGATCACAGGTTTGAGGCCAGCCTCAGCAACTGAGCAAGAACCTGTCTCAAAATATCAAATAAATAGGGCTGGGGGTGCAGCTCAGAGGTAGAATGTCCCTGAGTTCAAATCCAGGACCATTAAAAAAAAAAAAAAAAGTAACTGCTGAGGGTGTGCATTTCTTATACTGCAAATGAGAAAGGAATGGGTAAGGATTTTCTGCAAGAACTGGAGTGGGCAGTTGGATGGGGTTGGAAGGGCGTGGGAAGGAATAAGATAATACAGCTATTATTAGCCATGAATGTGAACACAGACAATAGATTATGATAATGGTTGGACATTATTTGATTCTTATCTACCAATTCTAATGGTCCTTTGTTCAGAGGGAAGCAAAAAGCTCCAGGGTCGGTCAAAGATGAAATAACCCTCAGGGCAGGGGATATAGCTCAGTGGTAGAGCTCTTGCTTAGTAAGTATCAGGCCCCAGCACCACCACAAAACAAATACACAAAGGCCACCAATACTTGACACTCCTCCCTTCAAGGTAGACGGTATTCCTCTTCCTTAGATTTAGCAACTTTCTTCTAACCAAAAAGTGGCAGGTGTGGTGTGTGGCTTTGGAGGCTAAATTATAAAATGACTCCATGGTTTCTATCTTGGTCTCTCTCTTTCTTGGATCTTTTGCTCTGGGGAAAGCCAGCTGCCATATCCTACTGAGGGTCAAATGACAAAGTACTGAAGCCTCTATCTAGCTGACAGCCAGGTGAGTGAGGCTTCTTGGAGCCAACTCTCTGTCTCAGCCACACCTCCAGATGACTGCGGTCACAGCCGACATGCTGACTGTCATCTCTGGAGAAGCCCTAAGCCAGAGTCACTCATGCCATCGCTCCTGATTTCCTGATCCACAGAAATGGAAAGATGACACTGGTATACAACCTTGTATCATAAAACCTCATTATCAGCCGGGCGTGGTGGCACACGCTTGTAATCCCAGTACTTGGGAGGCTGAGACAGGAGGATCGCACAGGTTTGAAGCCAGCCTCAGCTACTTAGTGAAGCTCTCAGCAATTTAGTGAGACCCTGTTTCCAAATTAAATATATATTTTAAAAAAGGGTCTGAGAGTATAGCCCGGAGGTAGAAAGCCTCTGGGTTCCACCCCCAGTACCACAAAAGAAAAAATTGAAAATAAAAAAATAAATAAAACCTCATTATCTCCGTGGATACCCCTCCCCCCAGGGGGGGTCACTCTGCCGGGCTCCGGCCTAGTGATGTAGGGAAGCTTAGGGCCTTGCCCTTTGATGTGCAGTCCCTTCCCACGATGACGGAGATGAAGATGGGCTTTGTGTGTCTGCGCCTGCATATTCCTACAGCTTCTCAGAGTCTTATGGACAATGACTGAGGAGATAAACCATGCAGGAAACAAAGGTCTCTAGAAAAAAAATAAAGTCTCATTATCCCCAATTCTAATATTAATTTGTCATTCTGAATATATTTTTATTTTATTTTATTTTATTTTATTTTATTTTATTTTTTGGTGGTACTGGGGTTCCTAGAAACCCTTCTACTTCTGGGCTACACTCCCAGACCTATTTTTATACTTTTTTATTTGGAAACAGGGTCTCTCAAACCAGTGCGACTGACTTTGAACCTGCATGATCCTCCTGTCTCCGCCTCCCAAGCGTGGGGATTACAAGCGTGCCTGGCAGGATATATTTTAAATGAGAGCTTCCAAATGTTTAATGAAATAGTTAACTGAAGTTTTGTATGCCCTTTGAAACTACTCTATTTCCTCATTAAAATGAATTTACACATTTTACCAAGATCCTAAGCATAATCATCTATATCCATTCTAAATCTAAAATGAAAAAAATCAGTGCAGTTTTTTTAAAATCAGGCATGGTAGCCTGTAATCCCAGTAATTTGGAGGCTCAGACTGGAGTATCACAAGTTCAAGGCCAGCCTCAGCAACTTAATAAAACCTTCAGCAATTTAAGACTCTTTTTCAAAATAAAAAAAGGACTGGGGATGTAGTTCAAAGGTAAAATGTCCCGGGATTCACTCTCCATTACAAAAACAAACAAACAAACAAAAAAAAAAACAGTGCCTTTTTATTTCTGGTGCCAAATTGTTCTCAATTCTCCAGTGCCCTGGACTGAGATTACAGGGTTTGAGAGACTCTTGTTTGCTGTTCTGCTTCCTGCATTCGCTTGAAATGTTACCCTGAGACCCCCAAGCCTAAAGCTTTCAGTAAGTATTTGATTAGTCAAGCCCTGGTACCAACTACATATTATTTACATTTATTTGATTTAAAACAGTTTATATTCCCAAGCATGGTTTGAAACATTGTTCGAAAAATTACTCTGGGAGCAGGGCATGGTGGCACACACTTGTAATCCTAGTATTTGGGAGGCGGAGACAGGAGAATTGTGTTTCTCTGACAGCCTCAGCTACTTAGTGAGGCCCTTTGCAACTCAGTGAGACCTTGTTTCCTAATAAAGAATAAAAAATTGGGCTGAAGGTATAGCTTGGAAGCAGAATGCTCCTGGGTTCTATCCCCAGTAATATATATATATATATATATATATATATATATATATATATATATATATATATATGAAAAGCAAAAAACACCAGTATCTTTTTCCCTCCACGCTCTAAAGCGATCCACTTAGATGCTTCAAATCTCCTACTCCACCAATATATTTGTGAAAACCTAGTTGAGGGCCAATATCTATTCCAATCCTGCTGGGGTCAATCACTTGGGAAAGTTAGGGCTTTTCCATGAGAAAAAAGCTTGTAAAGTCATATATATATCTGTTCCCACTGACAGTTTTTACAAACTGCCCCCCTCCTGTTACATGGAAGCAGGGTACAGTCTACTGCCATACCACCTTGAATGTACCCAATCTCACTTATCTTAGAAGCTAAAAAGGATCACACCTGTTTAGAAATTAGATGGGAGAAGGGGGAGGAGCAATCATCCTTATGCAGAAATTTTTTTTCTAAAAAGGTATAGTAGCTGGGCATGGTAGCGCACGCCTGTAATCCCAGCATTTGGGAGGCTGAGACTGGAGAACCGTGGTTCGCGGACAGTCTCAGCTTCTTAGTGAGGCCCTCCGCAATCAGTGAGACCCTGTTTCAAATAAAGACTAAAAAATAGGGCAAGGGGTGTAGCTTGGAGGTCAAATGTGCCTGGGTTCCATCCCCACACCCGCAAATAAAATAAAATAAAAATAAAAAGGGATAGTCATAGGTCAAACACTTGACGAAACTGGCTTGTTTTTAACCCCTTCATCACCCTTATGCTACCTACTCATGTCTATTTTACTTATACATTCAACAAATATTTGTTGAGTACCATCAATCTTTCAGGTACTGTAGAAGAAGCTAAGGAATCTAAAAATAAATAGTAGTGAATAAAACAGACAAGGTCCTTGCCTTTATGAAGCTTATGTTCTAGTTTGGGGAAATAGATCATAAAATATACAGTGTGTCAGATGACGAATAAGTGCAATAAAAAAAGTTGAAGACGGGTAAGAGTACAGGGAGGGGATCTGGAGATGTCACTATTTACCTAAGTTACAACAGGCCTTGCTGATAATATCTGAAATGGGAACCAAAGGAAATGAGTTTCCATGTGCAGAAGGAATTCCAGGCATAAAAAATAGCAAATTCACTTGGGCATGCCTCTAATCCCAGTACGTGGGAGGCTGAGGCAGAAGGATTGCAAATTGGAGATCAGCCTCAGCAATTTAGCAAGACTTTCAGCAACCTAGTGAGACTTTGTTTCCAAAAAAATAGTAATAACAAAAGGGCTGAGATTGTAGCTCAGGGGTAGAATGTATCTAAATTCTAAATTCAATCCCCTGTGTGTGTGTGTGTGTGTGTGTGTGTGTGTGTGTGTGTGAGAGAGAGAGAGAGAGAGAGAGAGAGAGAGAGAGAGAGAGAGCGCGCGCGAGCAGGTGCAAAGGCTTTGGCCAGAAGCTATTGGAATGTGTGAGGAGCAAGGAAGATGGCTGTGTTTGGTGTGAAATGAGGAAAAGGAAGAGTAGTTAAGAGCTGAATCAGAAAGATCAAGATCAGGCTGAGCTCTGGGCTGTGGAGCAGAGGAATAACTCGACGTCGCTCTTGGTTTAGCAGGTTCACGGTGGCTGCTATGTTGACAGAAGACAGGAGGGAAATTGCTGCAGTCATCCAGGCAAAAGATGACTGTAGTTTGGAACAGAGTGGTGGCACGGGATTGGGGAGAAGTGGTTGGAACCTGGATATATTTTGAAGGTAAATATGTAGGAATTCCTCTGCTTTGGTTGTGTAATATGAAAGTCTGCTCGAACAACTGGAAATGAAACAAAAATCATTAATTCTTTTTTTTTTAATTTATTTATTTATTTTTATTGGTGCACTGTATTCATATATCACAGTGGGATACAAACTTTTGTAGACATACATGCACACATCGCCCAGTCAGCCCCCACCTGATCCCCACCCCGTTCCCTCCCCATCCCTCCTTCCCATGCTTGGCTTAGTGGTTGACATCTAGTATTATAGCAATTTATCCAAAATTAAAAATGATAATTTCACATAACAGTTTCATTTGTCTGATACCAAGCTTTTGATGACTTAAAGATAACATTTCAATATTTCTTTTTGCTTTCTTTCTTACCAGAGAATATTTCTTTTCTATTTTTTTTAGGTGAAACTATCCTATATTTATATATTTAATTTTCAGAAAAAAATCTATCCTAATATGGAATATGGACTCTAGATACCCAAAACGATCTTGAAAAAGAACAAAGCTAGAAGATATATATTTTCTGATTTCAAACCATATAAAGCTACAATAATTGAAACAGTGTAGTACTGTTCTAAAGGCAGATATATAAACCATTGGAGTTAAATAAAAGCCTAGAGCTAAATTCTTCCCTATATTGTCAAGTTATTTTTGACAAGGTTTCCATGAACATTTGGTGTTGGAAATAATAATCTTTTAACTAAATATTGTTGAAAAATAATAATTACATGGAAAAGAATAAAATTGGACCCTTACCTAATCCCATATACAAATATTAACTCAAAATAGATAAAAGACCTAAATATAAATGTTAAGACTATACACTTTTAGAAGAAAATCTGGGTCATAAAACCTCACAACATTGAAATTGGCAGTGATTTCTTGGATATGATTTCAATGGCACAGGCAACAGAAGAGTATACAAACTCCCTAAAAAAATAAAATATATTGTATATCCAAAGACAATGTAACATTTCAATATTTCTTTTTGCTTTCTTTCTTACCAGAGAATATTTTTTTCTATTTTTTAGGTGAAAATATCATATATTTATATATTTATTTTTCAGAAAAAAATCTATCCTAATATGGAATATAGACTCTAGGTACCCAAAATGATCTTGAAAAAGAACAAAGCTAGAAGATATATATTTTCTGATTTCAAACCATATAAAGCTACAATAATTGAAACAGTGTAGTACTATTCTAAAGGCAGATATATAAACCCTTGGAGTTAAATAAAAGCCTAGAGCTAAATTCTTCCCTATATTGTCAAGTTATTTTTGACAAGGTTTCCACGAACATTTGGTGGTGGAAATGATAATCTTTTAACTAAATATTGTTAAAATAATAATTACATGGAAAAGAATAAAATTGGACCCTTACCTAATCCCATATACAAATATTAACTCAAAATAGATAATAGACCTAAATACAAATCTTAAGACTATAAACTTTTAGGAGAAAATCTGGGTCATAAAACCTCACGACATTGAAATTGACAGTGATTTCTTGGTTATGATTTCAATGACACAGGCAACAGAGGAGTATACAGACTCCCTAAAAAATAAAAAAATAAAAAAATTGTATATCCAAAGACAATGTAAACAGAGTTAACAGTTACTAATAGAATGGGATAAAATATTTCCAATTGCTATATCTGAAGGTATATTAATATTCCAACTAGAAATCCTAAAAATTAACAACAATAAAGGCAAACAATACCCTTTAGAGATAGGTAACAGACTAACATAAATAATGAATCTCCACAGATAACCAATCTTAGTTGTCTGTTGGATGGAAAATCTTGTTTCTCTAGTTCTGATGTGTGTCACCTATTTCTTCTTTGTAGTTAATCTCTTTGAGTATTTTCTCTAGTGCTGGTTTTGAAGACATAAATTCCTTCAGTTTCTGTTTGTCATGGAAGCTTCTTATTTCTCCATCTAATTTGATAGAAAGTTTTGCTGGGTAGGAAATTTGTGGCTGGAAGTTGTTTTCTTTCAGAATTGGGAATATGTTACTCCAAGCCCTTCTGGCTCTCATGACTTGGTTTGGGAAGTCTGGACTGATTCTAATTGGTTTGCCTCTGAATGTCACTTGGCCCTTTGTTTTTGTTGCCTTTAAGATTCTCTGCTTGGCTTCCACATTGGTCATTTTGACAATTATGTGGCGTGGAGATCCTCTTCTCCGATCCTGTCTAAAGGGAGTTCTATAAGTTTCCTGGACCTTTGTATCAACCTCTTGCTCTATGTCTGGAAAATTTTCTGCTATTACTTCTTTGAAGAGATTGTTGATCCCTTTGGTTTCACTTTCTTTTCCCTCCTCTATTCCAATTATTCTTAGGTTAGCTCTCTTAAAATGGGCCCATATTTCTTCAATATCAGATTCCTGCTGTTGGATATTTTTTTCTAGATTAGAAACTATGAGTTCATTTTTGGATTGCTCATCTTCTAAGAGTGAGATTCTGTTCTCCATGTGTTCTAATCGGTTGTTTGTGCTTTGAATTGAGGCCTTTACTTCATTAATTGCATCCTTTATCTCTTTTTGGCTCTCTCTGAGTTCTTTTCGAAGCACCTCTATTATTTCTACAGTTATTTTCCTGATTTGATCTTCTAGAAATCTCTGATTTTCTGTTTTATCGGGTTCTGATGTTGTGGGGTTGTGGGCATTCATTGCTCCAGTATTATTCCTCTTTCCCATGATTTCGGAAGTTTGTGCCTTCTCTGGGTTCTTCCCTTGGGTCACTATGACTTCCCTTAAGGTGTTCTGGATCTCGAGTCAGTAGTATCTCGGACCCCACTACTCCTTTACTGGGTTTTATCACAGAGTCTTCGACCCAGAGAGTCGATAGAGGCTGCTTTAGACTGTGGGGGGTGCCAGGTTGCACGTTCTCCTATGGTGTGATATCTCTGCCACCGCCCCTCCCCCACTGGGTCAAGTCCCAGGGAGTACAGTACTGGGACTTCTCGTCTTGGGCCCGCAATTTGACTCACTGTTCTTGAGTACGCAGATGTAGCTGTACTGGCCTCGCTGAATTCGCTGCTGCTGCCGCCGGTAGCAATATGGCGCCGCTGCTACGCCCTCGGCTATGGGGCTGGCGTTTTTCTTCTTGATTTTGATTTCTACTCTGAATCCCTGCAGCGTGTGCTGAGCTCGGCCACTGGGAGCTTTAGATGCTCTCTGCGCGGAGAAATCCCGCCTAGCTGTTCCGCAGTGGCTCACCTCGGCTTGCTGTAGCCGTCCTGTGAATTCGCTGGTGCCTCCGGCAGTATGGCGCTGCTGCCGCGTCTGCCGCGTCCTCGGGCGCGAGGCCGGTGTATCTCCTCTGTGGCTCTGTTCTCAGTCCGCTTTCTCTCTGGAGCCTGGTGATTTTTTGTTTCACTGGTGATGGTGTTTTCTGGCTATGAAAGGCGCTGATTTTGTGGTAATGGAGGTTTGTTGTTAGCGGGGCTCTTAAGCCCCGCTTTTCTCGGTCGCCATCTTCCCGGAAGTCAAAATCATTAATTCTGACTGTTAAATTTGCAATGCTCATTAGAAATTCCGGGTCTCACTGAGTTGCAGAGGGCCTCACTAAGTGTAGCTGAGGCTGTCCTTGAACCACGATCCTCCCAAATGCTGGGATTACAAGTGTGTGCACCACCACGACTGGTGTCAAGAAATTCAAATGGAGATTGTTGAGCTGCCAGTTGGATGTATGGTTCTGGAGTTTCGGGCAGAAGTTCAGACTATAGACAAATTTTGAGTTAACAGTGTATAAATGGAATTTGAAGCCATGACACCAGATGAAATAACTGAGGAGTAAGTGATAAAGAATATGATGACAGGAGCCGGGCACGGCGGTGCGCGCTCGTCATCCCAGCACTCGGGAGGGAGGCTGAGGCAGGAGGAGCCAGGCTCACAGCCAGCCTCAGCTACTACTTAGTGAGGCCCTCCGCAACTCAGTGAGACCCTGTTTCAAAATAAAGAATTAAAAATAGGGCTGGGGGTGTAGCACAGAGGTAGAATTATAGATAGATAGATGGTAGATAGATAGATAGATGATATATAGGGCTGGGGAAGTAGCTCATTGGAAGAATACCTGCCTAGCTGTGCAAGGGCCTGATTTAATCCCTAACCACACACACACACACACACACACACACACACACACACACTGATGATAGTTAATGCACACTGTGCTGGACGCTATTCTAAGCACTTTACATCTATAAGTCCACTCAGCCATAACCAATGTAGGAGATAGCTACTTTTATTATTTTCATTTTATAAATGAGGAAACTTGAATCTCGGAGAAATCAAGTGACTTTGTCTGATTAGACAGCAAGCAAGTGGTACCTCTGGGATTCAAACTCAGGCAGAGAGAAGTAAACTATTTAATATTAGAGTTCTAGGATATCCCAAATTCTAGCATCCAAAGAGATAAAAGACCAAGCTACGAAGGAGAGTGAGAAGAAGGTCCCAGTGAGCTAGGAAAGGCAAGAGCCATGTTTCAGGAGCTGAGAGAAGAAAGCAGAGAAAATTATCTGATAGGTCACGTCAGAGTAGGGTCCAACACTAATCTTTGCATTTACCAAAGTGGCTGACAAAGGTGTGTGTGTGTGTGTGTGTGTGTGTGTGTGTGTGTGTGTGTTGTGTTCCTGCAGTGTTTGGGGATGGAACCCAGGACCTCCGATGAGCTGGGGAAGCACTCTTCTATGGAACTACCTCCAGCCTGGCAAAGCTGAGTCTTGTTTTGAAATGGGGTCTGGCTTTCTTGTCTCTGCTGGTTTTAACTCCTGGCTCAAGTGATCCTCTAGCCTCAGTTACCTGAGTAGCTGGGGCTCTGGGCACTGTGCCCAGCACAGAAGCTGTTGTGAAGCAGTCAAGGAGTTAAATTCCAATCATGTTGAGTTCAGGAGAGAACAGAAGAGGAATTACAGTCTCATTCTTTGGAGTTCAGGTCAAAGACTGCTCAGACCCTCTCACAGGTATTTACGTGCAAATATGAGTTAAAGCAGCAACTGAATTTTTTCTCACAAAATAGGAATTTGGGAGCTTGGAGAGAAAACAGGTAATTTTATAGTCATTTTCAAGAACTCATTCAATTTTGTTCTTTTTATCATTTGGTCTTGATCTTTTCTTCTTAAGAAAACTTTCTAAGTTCAAATTAACCTACCTCCTCTCAAAATAAAACTTCCCATAGACTAAGTTTTATTTACCTAAACATCCCAGCTTGGCAAAGGACTATTCAGAAAAGTATAAATAAAAGCGTGATATATGGCTGATATCCTAAATATTAAATATCTTGTTCTGAAGTTATTATTGACCTTTATTATTTCTATAAGCCCAGTCTTTTCCCCTCTATGTACTTTTCATTCGATGAAAATGTTGAAGTTAGCTAGTTTGTTTGTTTGTTTATTTATTTATTTATTTTGCACTACTGGGGGTTGAACCCAGGGACATTCTACCTTTGAGCTACAACCCCAGCCCTATTCTTTATTGCCCTATTCTTTATTTTGAAACAGGGTCTCTCTAAGTTGCAGAGAGCCTAAGTAGCTGAGGCTGGCTGCGAACCTGTGATCTTCCTGTTTCAGCCTCCCAAGTACTGGGATTACACCCACGCACCACCATGCCTAGCTTTGTCCTTTTATTTTAAATTTAACTTTAAGTTGAAAAAATGTATATATTTGTAGTATGCAATCTAATTATTTAAAAACATGTATGCATTTTAGAATGGCTAAATCGAGCTAATTAACATTTCCTCACACACATACACGTGTGTGTGTGTTACCAAGGATTGAACTCTGCGGCATTCTACCTCTGAGCTACACACTCAGCCCAATTTTATTTCTTGTTTGGAAACAGGACCTCCCTAGGTTGCTGAGAGCCTCACTAAACTGCCTTTGAACCTGTAATCCTTCTGTCTCACCTCCAAAGTATTGGGATTACCTTCACCAAAGCTTTTAAAGGGATAAAATAGCATGACATTTTACCACATAAGCATCCAATAGTGATATTGGCAGATGATGGTGAGCAGATCCCTAGAAGAAGAAGGAGGAAGGGTATTTATTATGGTGACTCTCTGAGATTGTCTCGACTTTACAGTGTGACTTTTATTACTCACCCGTAATACTGAGTTACAGATTTGCCAGGGTGACTCAGAAGGTCAACTGCCTTGTGACAGGATGAACAGCTCTTCAGAAAGAAAGTTTTAAACCACTGATTCATTCTATTCTGGAATAAATATGATATTATTTTAACCTCCTACGCTATCCATGTTATATTCATGTGTAGAGGTTACCAGAATTTTAAAACCAGAAACAAAACAATAACTACCTTCTATTACAGATGAGAAACTTGGGGCCCAGAAGTTTGTCACACATTCAAATCGCAGACGTCATTGGCAGCAAAGCTGAAATTCCAGTACAATTACTTGCTTCCAATTTCTATACTTTCTCTTCTTCCAGGAGGGTACTTCAGTTTTTGTGACTTGGGGATTCTGGAAATGGCTTCATTCACCAGAGAATATATTTCTTATTTGCAATAGTGTCTGCTGCCTTTTAAAATGATGATACCTTTAGGAAGTAAAAATGATAATATAGCACTTTATAAGGGAATTTCCACAAATTTTGAGATTAGATACTCTGCTATTCCACACTAATAGTGATCACCATTTTATTATGTGAGGTCCTATAATGGGAGAATCTCAGCGACTGGGGAATCAAGGCTAAGTTGCTGGGGCAGGAGCTCCATTTGGATAGCAGTGCTTTGGAAAACTGCCTGGGCCAGGCTCTTGGAAGGTATGATAAAGAAAAGAATGGATTACAAAACTATGGGATATGTACACAATGGAATTTTACTCAGCCATAAAGAAAAACAATTACGTCATTTACAGGGAAATGGATGGAACTGGAGAACATTATGCTAAGTGAGATTAGTCAGTCACAACAAATAAGAAATCGGCTGCTCTCCTTAATATGTGAACGCTATGGAGGAAATAGGTCATAGGAGAAACTCTAGACGAAGAAAGAGATACCACAGATGAGCAAATAAGGCGACCTAACTGAGGGAATGGGAGGGGGGAAGAGGGAAATTATCAAATGTTCATGATGTACATTAACAAACATATTAAAGTCAATCACTAAGCCAAACATGAGAAGGAGGGAGGGAGAGAATTGGGGAAGGGCTAACTGGGTGATGTGTGTATGTATGCCTCCACCATCTTGCACTCCATTAAGATATATGACTACAATACACCAAAAAAAAAAAAAACAAAAAAAACAAAAAAACCCAACAAAAACAAAAAGATTCTGTGAAAAGTAAAAAAATAAAAAATAAATAAATAAAAGTTCAGTGGTCCAGAACTGGAGGTTTTTGCCACCCATGGGATCTTTTGCAGTATCTGGAAATATGTTTGACAACATCTTTGGTTATTTTTTATTTTTTTTATTTTTATTTTTTATTTTTTTATTTTTTTTATTTTTGGTGGTACTGGGGTTCCTGGAAGCCCTTCTACCTCCGGGCTACACTCCCAGACCTATTTTATATTTTTGAAACAGGGTCTCTTATGCCAGCGCGGCTGGCTTCGAACCTGCGCGATCCTCCTGTCTCCGCCTCCCAAGCGCGGGGATTACAAGTGTGCGCCACCATGCCCGGCTTAACATCTTTGGTTATTATAATTTGAAAGGGAGGTGCAACTGGCATCAAGTGGTCAGAGGCCAAGTATGCTGCTAACTTTTCTACAAAACATACATGGGGCAGCCTGTCCAATAGGAATTATACAGCCTAAGATTCAATAGTGCCAAGGTTGAGAAATTGAGGGCTTGAGGGAGAAAAATTCATTGAGAAGCTGGAGGAGCTTTTTGACTTTTTACTTATCTTAGTTATTTAAGAACTTAGGAAAGGAACTAAGTTGCACACTGTTTTTTCCCTTTCTGAATATAACTACCAGTTTCTAGGAACTCTGGAGACTGTTTCTTTACAGCTCCCAAATTCTCATGGCATGTTTGTGGAGAAAGATAGGCCAAGAAGATAGTTCAGTTGTGTAGATTTGGGGCTGGTTGTCCATCTGTACTCAAAGTCTACTGAGGAATGTCTGATGGCAGGAGGATTGAAGGCCCCTGTATGGAATGCGGCAGAGCTCTGTCCTTGGCTCTGTATTATTTAACACATAAACAACTTGAAAAAGACTTAGATGGAATGCTGATGAGAACCCAAGATAACAATCCAGGAAAGATAGGGATCTAAAAAGATCTTGGCTGCTTGGAATGATGGTTTGCTTAGTTCAGAGCACTTCAGTTAACTATGAACACTAACAAACCATAGGGCAGTGAGAGGAGGATAAGGGGAAGAATGTGTGAGCACTGGGAAGAAAGGACCTGGGGACATTAGGAATGACCATCAAAACACAAAACAGAAACAAAACCAACCAACACAAAACATATGGGGAGGGGAAGAAAGACATGATAACTGACACAGGCACAGTGTGCCCCTTGGGGAAACTGGAATCAATAGGTTGAAGTAAGAGGCAGATTTTGGCCTAATAGAAGCAGAGTTTGATTAATAAATAGAAGTGTGGAGCCGGGCGTGGTGGCACACGCTTGTAATCCCAGCATTTGGAGGCTGAGACAGGAGCATCACGGTTTGCACACAGCCTCAGCTACTTAGTGAGGCCCTTTGAAGCTCAGTGAGACCTTGTTTCAAAAAAATAAAAAAAATAGAGCTGGGGTGTAGCTTGAAAGTAGAATTTCCCTGGGGTCCATCCCCAGTACCGCAAACAACAGCAACAACAACAATAACAACACAACAACAAAAACCAAAAACACCAAAATGAAACAAACAAAAAAACAAATAGAAGTGTTCAAAAGCTGATAGGAAGCTTCATTAGAGTTCTTGATTAGTCAAAATACACCTTCTGGAGCGTGTGTACGTTACTGGGGATTTAACCTAGAGGCAGTCTACCTCTGAGCTACACCTCCAACCATATTTTGAAACAAGATTTCACTAGGTTGATGAGAGTTTCACTTTGCTGAGGCTGAGAACGTATGATCTTTCTGAATTAGCCTCCCAAGTACTGGGATCACAAACATGGGCCACCACACCTGATTATGATATTTTTGGGAGGTGCATTGTAATGGGCCACCACACCTGGTTATGATATTTTTTGGGGGTGCATTGTAATGGGCCACCACACCTGGTTATAATTTTTTTGGTGCATTGTAATTATACATCATAGTGAGGTTCAGAGTGACAGAGACATACAAGATCAAAGCACACCTTTTGTGTGTTCTAATGGCTGTGTATGTGTGTGTGTGTGTGTGTGAGTGTGTGTGTGTGTGTTACTGGGGATGGAACCCAGGAGCCTTATACCTCTGGGCTACACTCCTGGACCTATTTTTATATTTTATCTGGAAACAGGGTCTCATTAAGTTGCTGAGAGCCTCACTAAGTAGCTGAGGCTGACTTCGAACTTGCGTGATCCTCCTGTCTCAGCCTTCCAAGTACTGGGATTACAAACGTGTGCCACCACGCCAGGCTTTCTGCTGGCTTTTTAATAGAAGTGTTGAGGCAACCTGAGCAAGGTGGTGTGCGCTTGCTGTCCCAGGTACTTAAGAGGATGAGGCAGAAAGGCGGCTTGAGTCCAAGAGTCTGACACCAACCTGGGCAACATAGTGAGACCTCATCTCAAAATAAAAAATAATAAAACAAATGTTGAAGCTGAGCGTGGTGGCGTACACCTGTACTTCCAGTACTTGAGGGGCTGATAACAGAGGAAGATCGCAAGTTTGAGACCAGCCTCAGCATTTTAGTGAGAGTATTCCAAAACAAAACAACAAAAATCAGAGGGAGAGAGAGAAGAGGAGGAAAAGGAAGAGAAGGAGGAGGAGGAGGAGGAGGAGGAGGAGGAGGAGGAGGAGGAGGAGGAGGAGGAGGAACAGCAGTAGCAGCTGCCACCGCCAGGACTATAGCTCAGAGGTAGAACGTTCCTGAGTTTAATCTCCAGTACCAATCAACCAACCAACAAATAAACGCGAAACATTTTTTTTTTTTTTTTTTTGGGCTGGGATTTGTAGTATTTCTGCTTGACCCTCTTTCAATCAGCTTGGAGTTCCGTCTCCCATGGACCGGCTTTCTTGACATCTTGGGAGTCTCTCCCTCTTCGGGGGGCGTCGCAGACCTATACTGAGTGGTTACAGCCTTGCGTAACTCTAAATCTACTCTGGAAAATTTTGTGACACCGCTGTGGCCCTTGGCATCCTTCCTTTCTGATTTTCAGAACCCGGTCCCAGCTGGTAGCTTCTGAGTCGTCCGTGGAATTGGGAAATGAAACACGCATTCAGGTGTTTTTTTTTTTTTATCATGGTTGTTTTTTATGACACGTTAAGACTGTGTGACAGGACTGACAGGACATGAGAAATCGCCTCAAGGGGAATCGGATTTCCCTCAGGAGAGGACTGTCCTTTAGGGGCAGAAGGGCTAAGCGTCAGCCCGCTCCCGACTCCGCCCCAGGGAAACGTCGCGTCCCCACACAACCCACAGCCCGGGCTCAGCCCCAAAGCCGCTCCGCAATGCCCAAGAGCCCCACACCGCTCGCGTTTTATAGTGCGGGACGCGCTGGTGCGCGCGCCCGGCCGCCGGGAGTCGCAGAGCGGACCAATGAGCGGGCAGCCCCTCCACGCGGGCTGCGGATTGGGCGAGCCGCGCCAGCCTCTCCGCCCGGCCGGGGGCGGGGCCGGCGGGGAGGGGCGGGGATAGGCGCGCCCGCAGCGCCGCAGGCCCGGGGGCGCGTGCGCGGTTTCGCGCGGCCTCGCGGTGGAGTTGCTGGCGGCGGCGACGGCGGCGACGGAGGAGGCTGGCGGTGGGGAGGGGGCGGAGACTAAAGATTCTGAGGTGGAGAGTCGGAGTTTCTGGATTCTTTCATCCGGTTTCTTCAGGGCGCCCGAGGGCTGTCGCCTCTGCAGTGGCGTTGCGGAGCGGCGGGGCCGGCGCCGCGCGGAGGTGAGCGGCCAGCGGCGGCTGCGGGGCGGCGGAGATCGTAATCAACAGGTCGGCGGGAGCGGCGGGGGAGGGGCGCCGGCTCGCCCACCCCTCCCCCAGGGCGGCGGGCGGGGGCGGGGCGGCGCCGCTTTGTCCGCGGGCGGGGGTCCCGCGCGGCCCGGGCGGCGGCGGTCGGGGCCCGGGGCCCGGCGCGCTCCCGGAGCAGGCGGGCGCCTCGCGTCGGCTCCCCGCCGCGTCTTCACACCGATAAACAGTTCCTGCTTCCTTGTGACCGCTTTTGGAGGAAAACTGGATTTCGTTCGTGGTTTCCCATCTTGTCCTCTTGAGATCTGAAAGTTGGACTTTGAAGCCTGTAAATGATTGTAAGCGACTTTCAATGAAAGACGCCGTAAAACGATCTTTGTTGGAAATTATGTAACTTCCTAGTGATACCACGTCTGTTTAGTTGATGGACACGCTGGTTTGGGTGGAAATCGGGTTTCGGGGAGAAAGGTTTTTCGAGGCGGTTTACGTTAAAATCTGATAGTTTACGTTAAAATTAAGATCTGGTAGGTTTGGGGAAGTAGTAAACAGGGGGTGTGGTGTCCCGGTACTCCTTTACAATTCTAAGAATTTAGATTTGGAAAACCTGTATTGCAAGAATTTTGAGGTGGTGATATGACCGACAAGGTGAGAAGAGTATTCCTAATATGAAAAGCGGTATTATGTTTTAGTGATAGTATCCCAATTATGCTTTTGAAATATACCACAAGTTAATAGCCTATTAAATTTTGCAATATGAACAAATGACCTCTTGGCTATTGGTGTCTTTGAAGTATAAATATTGACGGTAATGAAAATTAAGCTTTTTTGAATATGAACTACTGATATTTTTAATGAGATTCCTGTGGAAATAACACACACAGCCTTTTTATTTTTTTATTTTTTATTTTTTATTTTTTATTTTTTATTTTTTATTTTTTATTTTTTACGGTGCTGTGGATTGAACCCAGGGAGCTACACCCCCAGACCTTTTTTTTTTTTTTTTTTTTAATTCGTTACAGGGTTGCAGAGGTATCACTAAGTAGCTGAGGCTGGCCATCAACCTGCTATCCTCCTGTCTCAGCCTCCCAAGTACTGGGATTACAAGGGCTTTACACACAAGTTTTTTTTTTTTTTTTTTTCTTTTTCTTTTTTAGAAACTGGGGCTTGAATCCAGGGGCATACTACCTCTGAGCTACACCCCCCAACCCCATTTTTTATTCTTTATTTTGAAACAAGGTTTCACTGAATTACAAGGGCTTCTTACTAAGTAGCTGAGGCTGACTGAGAACCTGGATCCTCCTGTCTCAGCCTCCCAAATGCTGGGCTACACATACAAGTTTTAAAAGGCTATTCAAGCATGGCATGGTGGCACCCACCTGTAATCCGAGTACTTGGGAGACTGAGGTATGAGGATTGCTGGTTCGAGGCTAGCCTCAGCAATTTAGGGAGGCCTTCCACAACTTAGACTGTTTCAAAAAAAAAAAAAAAAATAGGGCTGAGGGTGTAGCTCAGAGGTGGAATGCCTCTGGGTTCAATTCCCAGTATCCCCACCCCAACTCAACTATCTAAACTATTGTAGCAGACATTTAATTTTTTTTTTACTTCAAATATTATTTATTGCTAAATATTGAGTAAGAGCCAGATGTGGTGGTGCATGCTTGTAATCCCAGTGCTTGGGAGGCTGAGACAGGAGAATCCCACAGGTTCGAAGCCAGCCTCAGCTACTGAGTGAGGCTCTCAGCAATTTAGACCCTATTTCCAAATAAAGTATAAAATAGGTCTGGGAGTGTAGCCCGGAGGTAGTAAAACTCCTGGCTTCCACCCCCAGTACTACAAAAATAAATAAATAAATAAAATATTGATGTAAGAAAAACAATCCTCCACAAAATATTAATTCTATATCTAGTTGTAAGGCATATGAATTAAAATGCAAGAACTTTATAGATAAGTGAAAATATGAAACGCGATTCACTATTTTATCTGTTAAAGCCAGTAGAACTTACGATAAATTAGTTACCTGCATGACGTTTGGCTCACATTTGAACTCAACAAGTGAAGGTGGATTCATTTATACTATTAACTCATTTATAGAATATCAAAATAGAAAATAGGTTATATAAATTCTACCTGAGGATAACCCACATGAGTACAAAGTCGTTCATCTGAAGTAAATTAATATATATTCATATGTATTAATATAGTATATATTTCATATATTTGTGTGTGTGTGTGTTTTTGCGGGTCTGGGATAGAACCCAGAGGCATTTGACCTCTGAGCTACAACCCCTGCCCAATTTTTTATTCTTTATTTTGAAACAGGGTCTCACTGAGTTGCAGAGGGCCTCACTAAGTAGCTGAGGCTGCCCAGGAACCGCGATCCTCCGGTCTCAGCCTCCCAAATGCTGGGATTACAAGCGTGTGCCACCACGCCCGGCTATTTTATATATTTGAAGTGAATATATGTAACTATTGTAGCAGATAGACTATATGTATATATATATATATATATATATACATACATATATATATATATATGTGTGTATATACATACATACACACACATACACATACGCGTGTGTGTGTGGTACGGGGGATTGAACTCAGGGGCATTCTGCCTCTGAGCAACACCCCCAGCCCTATTTTATTTTTTTTAAATTTTGAAACAGGGTCTCACTAAGTTGCAGAGGGCCTCACAAATTGCTGAAGTTGGCCGTGAACCTTCAATCTTTCTGTCTCAGCCTTGCAAGTACTACACTGTGCCTGTTTCTTTCTTTCTTTTTTTTTTTTTTTGGTGGTGGTACTGGGGATTGAGATGAGGGCATTCTACCTCTTGAGTTATGCCCCAAACCTATTTTTTATTCTTTTTTTTTGTGTGTGTGTGGTACTGGGGTGGAACCCAGAGGCTTTCTACCTCTGGGCTATACTTCCAGACCCATTTTTATATTTTATTTTTGAAACAAGGTCTCGCTAAGTTGCTGAGAGCCTCACTAAGTAGCTGAGGCTGGCTTCGAACCTGCGCGATCCTCCAGTCTCAGCCTCCTAAGAGTGGGGATTACAAGCGTGTGACACCACGTCCGGCTTTTTATTCTTTATTTTGAAACAGGATCCCACTAAGTTCCAGAGGGCTTCACTAAGTAGCTGAGGCTGGCTGTCAACCTGCTATCCTCCTGTCTCAGCCTCTCAGGTACTGGGATTACAAGCATGTGCCACCATTCCTGTTTTTTTCTTTTTTGTTGTTTGTTTGTTTTGGGTCTCACTAAATTGCAGAGGGCCTAAATTGCTGCGGCTGGCCTTGAACTTGCAATCCTTCTGTCTCAGTCTTCTAAGTACTGGGATTACATGTGCCAGTATACCTAGTTTCACCGTAGTTATTTGTTTTGTTTTTTGGTGCTGAGATTGAATCCAGGTGCTTTCTATCTCTGAATTTCTCCTCAGCCCTTTTTTGTTTTTAATTTGGAAGCAGGGTCTTGCATAGTTACCAACAGCCGCACTAAGTTGCTGAGGCTGGCCTTGAACTTGCAATCCTCCTGCCTCAGCCTCTCAAGTACTAGGATTACAGGCCTGTGCCACCATGCCTGGCTATTTTATTGTTAAATAAGCCAGTAAATTACTTTTTTCATATCATGAAAGTAATTGGCAGGATTGATTCTTTTTCTTATACTTTTAAAAAAACTTTTTAAAATAACCACTAACCACAGCTTATTTCTAACTGAAGAGTGGTTTTCAAATTTTTACTATTTCTAATAATGCTTAATGACTATTCTTATATGAGTGTCTCCTTCAGCACTTGTGTGTTTTCCCTAGAATGTGTACCACCTGTGAGGTGAATTGCTGATAATAAGTTGATATGCATTTCAACACTACTAGCTACAGCCAAATTGATCTCTAAAGGTATAGCATTTACATTCTTTTATATTCCTACTGCCAACAGTAGTAGTGAGTGGTAGTGGTTTCTCATCCTTGCTCACAACTGACATTGTTAAATTTAAAAAATGTCTGCCTATTTGGGTGAGAAATTATGTATTTGTTTCATTTTTAAAAAAATACTTTACTTTTATACTACTACAGTCAAAATATATTACAATTTCGTTGTCTAAATTCTTTTGTGCTGCCCCTTTGTAGCCAACTTTCCCCTATTCTTAACCCCTGCAACCAATGATCTGTTGTTTCTTCCTATAATCTGTCTTGTCTTCAGTGTCATTTAAATAGAATCATACAGTATTTAGCCTTTTGTGTCTGCTTTTTTTGTTTTTTTTTATAAATTTGAGGTTCAGCCATATAGTTGATTGTATCTACTGTTTTATTGCTGAATATAGTATTCCCGCTATTTGTTTATCCATTCACCAGCTGAAGGGCATTTGAATGGATTTTAGTTTTTTGTGTGACCATGAATAAAGTTGCTGTAAATCTGTGTGAATAGGTTTTCGTGTGAACATGTCTTCATTTCTTTTGGGTAAATATCTAAAAGTGGGATTGCTGGTAATACAGGTAAATATATGCTTAACTTTATTAAATAAAACAACAAAACAAAACTGGAGTAGACAGAATTGCCCTTAAAGATAGTCTAATGACTAGAACCTGTGAATATATTTAGTTACATGGCAAATTTGAGTTGAGGTTATTAATTAGTTAACTTTACCAATGGAAAAATTATCCTGGTTATCCAGGTAAGCTTATGGATCAGATTTTTTTTTCTTTCTTTCTTTTTTTTTTTTTTTTTTTTGTACTGGGTATTGAACCCAGGGACATTCTGCCTCCAAACTACACTTCTTCATTTTTAAACAAGGTCTCACTAAGTTGCGGAGAGGGTCTCACTAAGGAGCTGAGGCTGGCCGCTAACCTGTGATCTTCCTGTGTCAGCCTCTCAAGTACTGGGATTACTTACAAGCAAGCATGTGCCACCACGCCTGGCAGAGAGTCTTTTTTTATAAAGGAAAAGAGAGGCAGTAGAGTTGAAAAAACATGTAACAGTGGAAGTAGGGTTAGAGAGATGCAAAATTGTTGGCTTAGAAGAGGAGAGGAAACTAATAAAGCCATTGGAACTCTCCTATGTTACTAGTAGGAATGCAAAGTGGTTCAGTCACTTTGAAAATAGTTTGGCAGTGTATTAATTTCCTATGCTGCTGTGACAGCTTAGGAAACTAAGGGCTTAAAACAACACAAATTTTTGATCTGCAGATTAGAAGTCCACCCCATTCCCAAATTTTGAGAGTTCTTTATAATCTTTTGTCTTTGCCAAATAAGTGGTTTGCTAAAAATTTTCTTCTGGCCTGTGGTTTACCTTTTTTTGTTTTGTTTTGTTTTTGTTTTTATACTGAGGATTGAACTACTCAGGGGCATTCTACCTCTGAGCTATATCCCTAGCCCTTTTTACTTTATTTTGAAACAGGGTCTCTCTAAATTAAGAGTCTCACTACTTGCTGAGGCTGTCTTCAAATCTCCAATCCACCTGTGTTAGCCTCCCAGGTACTGGGATCACAGGCATGCACTACCATGCCTGGCTCCTTTAAATCTTAATAGTGTCAAAGAATTGAAGTTTTAATGGAGTCCAAAGTATCAGTTTTTAAGTTTTATGGGTCTCACCTTTGGCATTGTATCTAAGAACTCTTTTCCATACCCAGGACACTAAGACTCTCTATATCTCCTGTTTTCTATACATTGCATGTTTTTATATTTAATTTTTATGTTCAATTTTGAGTCAATTTTTTGTATAATGTGAGAGGTACAAATAGTTTCATTTGTCCTATTACTACATGATAGTTAATTGAAAACAATCTCTCATTGAATTGTCATTGTCTCTGTCAAAAACCATGTGATATAGACATTTATCTTCCTATCCTTTTGCCAATAATATGCTGTCTTGATTATTAATAGCTTAAACATGTCTTGACATCACGCAAGTTCTCCAGCTTTATTTTTCAAAATGTTTGCAATTATTATAGTTCCTTTGCTTTTCCATATAATATTTAGAATCACCTTTTTCTACTCACACAAGTTCTGTGGGTTTTTTTCTGGGGGGAGTATTGGTGATTGAACCCTGGGGCATTCTACCCCTGAGCCCCATTTTTTGTTCTTTATTTTTAAACAGGTTCTCATTGAGGCTGACTGCCATCCTGCAATCCTCCTGTCTCAGCCTCCTAAGTACTGAGATTACAAGTGCACGCCACCACGCCTAGTTTCTGTGGGGATTTTTCATCTTCTTTTTTTTTTTGTGGTATTGGGGATGGAACCCAGGGACCCAGCGGCATTCTACCTCTGAGCTACACTCCCAGGCCTATTTTTTATTCTTTATTTTGAAACAGGGTCTCACTGACTTGAAAAGGGCCTCACTAAGTAGTAGCTGAGGCTGTCTTCGAACTGCGATCCTCCTGTCTCAGCCTCCTGGGATTATAAGCGGCGCCACCACGCCCGGCTCTGGGATTTTTCATCTTGACATTTTAACAGCATTAAGTCTTCTAATGTATGAACACAATATTTCTCTATTTATTTAGGTCTTTGATTCCTTTCATGTGGGTTTTATAGTTTTCAACATATAGATCCTACAGTTACTTTATAGGTCTGTACCTAAGTATTTCAGTTTTTTAAAACTCTTTTGTGTTTTTGTGATACTGGGGATGGAATCCAGGGGCGCATTGTACCTCCGAGCTACACCCCCCACCCCCCCCACCCCCGTCCTACTTTTTTGTTTTTTATTTTTTGAAACAGGGTTTCAGTGAGTTGTGAAGGGCCTCACTAAGTAGCTGAGGCTGGCTGTGAACTGCGATCTTCTGGTCTGCTGGGATTATAAGAATGCACCACCACGCCCTGCTTAAAAACTCATTTCTAATGGATCATTAATAGTATATAGAAATTTAATTTTTTTTGAACTATGGATCGAACCCAGAGGCATTCTACCTCCAAGCTATACCCCAATCCCTTCTATTATTTTTTATTTTGAAACAAGTTGATACTTAAGTTGTTGAGGCTGGCCTCCAACCTGTGATCCTCTTCTCCTGGCATCTCAAGTATTTGGGGTTACAGGCTTGCACCACTGTGTCTGGCTTTGTTAGTTTTTTTTTTTTTTTTTTTTTTTTTCGGTACTGGGATGGAACCCAGGGGAATTCTACCTCAGAGCTATACCCAATTTTTTATTCTTTATTTTGAAACAAGGTCTCACTGAGTTGTAAAGGGCCTCACTAAGTAACTGAGGTTGGCTATGAACCCCGATACTCCTGTCTCAGTCTCCCAAATGCTGGGATTACAAGCGTGCGCCACCATGCCTGGCTTGCTTTATTATATGTTTTTATACACTGACTTTGTATCCTTTTTTTGTTTTGGGGGGGTGGTACTGGGGTTCCTGGAAGCCCTTCTACCTCCGGGCTACACTCCCAGACCTATTTTATATTTTTTTATTTGGAAACAGGGTCTCTTAAGCCAGCATGGCTGGCTTCGAACCTGCACGATCCTCCTGTCTCTGCCTCCCAAGCGCAGGGATTATAAGCATGCATCACCATGCCTGGTGTATCCTTTTTTTAAAATAGTGCTTTCCCAGGTTGGCCTTGAACTGCTAGGCGCAAGTGATCTTTCTGTCTCAGTCTCCCACACAGCTGGGACTATAGGCCTGTGCCACCTTGTCCTGTATCCTAGCCTTTTACTAAACTCACTAGCCCTAGGGTGTGTGTGTGTGTGTGTGTGTGTGTGTGTGTAGATTTCTTAGGATTTTCTACACAGACAGTTCTATCGTACATGAATAGAGAAACTTTTCTTTATATTCCTTATGTCTTTTATTTATTTTTCTTTTCTTGACTTATTCCACTGGCTAGGACTTCCAGTCAGATATTTTTTTAAAATTTATTTATTATTTGTGGTACTGGGGTTCCTGGAAACCCTTCTACCTTCGGGCTACACTCCCAGACCTGTTTTTTATATATTTTTTTTATTTGGAAACAGGGTCTCTTAAGCCAGTGTGACTGGCTTCGAACCTGCGCGATCCTCCTGTCTGCCTCCCAAGCGCGGGGATTACAAGCGTGTGCCACCACGCCCGGCTTTCAGTCAGATATTAAATAGGAGGGAACACATATTTGTCTTGGATTCTAACAAATGGGAAAATACTCAGCCTTTCACCTTAAAATATAATGTTATAGCCGGACGTGGGGGCGCACGCTTGTAATCCCAGCATTCGAGAGACTGAGACCGGAGGATCGCGGTTTGCGGACAGCCTCAGCTACTTAGTGAGACCCGGTTTCAAAATAAAAGAATAAAAAATAGGGCAGGGGGTGTAGCTCGGAGGTCAAATGCCCCTGGGATCCATCCCCAGACCCCCCCCCCCAAAAAATATATATATAATGTTATGTTAGCTATAGGTATTTTTTTTTTCTGGTATTGGGAATTGAACCCAGGGGCATTCTACCTCTGAGCTACAACCCTCTTTATTTGGAAACAGGGTCTAAGTTGGGGAGTGCCTCACTAAGTACTTAAGGCTGGCTGCGAACCATGATCTTCCTGTCTCAGCCTCCCAAGTGCTGGGATTATGTCTGACAGAGCTATAGGTAATTTTTCTGTATTCTCTTAATCAGATTTCCTAGATTACTCAGTTTTTTTTTTTGTGTGTGTGTGTGGTATTGAGGATTGAACCTAGGCATCATACCTCTGAACTACACCACCAGCTAGCTCTCTTTTTAAATTTCAAAACAGGTTCTTGCTAAGTTACTGTTTGCTGGCCCTGAACCTATAGTTCTTGAGATTATAGCTGAACATTACTGTACATGGCTTGTTTTTGTTTTTATCAAAAATGGATATTGAATTTTGTCAAATGCCTTTTTTGCATCTATTGGAGTGATTACATGGATTTTTCTTTGATCTATTAATATGATTTATACTGATTTTTTTTCCATGTTAAACCATCCTTGTGTGCTTCTTGAAAAAACTCTGGGGTTATGTATTTATTATTTTTGTTCCCTGGATGGAACCCAGGGGCATTGTATCTCCAAATGACATCCCCAACCCTATTTTTTTTTCCCAGTCTTTTTATTTTTGAAATAGGGTCTCACTGAGTTGTGAAGGGCCTCACTAAGTAGCTGAGGCTGTCCATGAACTGTGATCCTGATCCTCCGGTCTCAGCCTCCCAAATGCTGGGATTACAAGTGTGTGCCACCACGTCCAGCTCTGGGGTTATTTTAAGCAAAAAATTATTGTGGTACTGGGGATTGAAACCAGGGATGTTCTATGTCTGAGCTATACCCCCAGACCCGTTTTATATTTTATTTTGAAACAGGGTCTCATTAAATTGCCGAGAGCCTAAGTTGCTGAGGCAGTCTACTTCTGAGTTACACCCCCAACCCTATTTTATTTTTTTTTAAAAAAACTTCATATGTGTGTGGGGGTGTTGGGGGGAGAGAGAGAGATTGGAGATTGAGCCCAGAGGGTCGATCATCCCCAGCCCTTTTTATTTTGAAACCGGGTCTTGCCAGGTTGCTGAATCTCGCTAAGTTTCTGAGGCTCATCTTGAACTAAGTTGTGGAGGCCTCACTAAGTTGCCGAGGCTGATCCTCCTGTCTAAGCCTCCCAGCTTGAACTTCTTATGAGGAACTTTTCCTCACATCTGAGGTCAGGTCCCTTTGCTTTATGTCCATGTAAAACTGTTTCTTGTCTTTAGAGTATTTAATGTGCAATTCTGCTTTTGTTCGCTGTCCCCTTTCTTTTTGAATGATTTAACCCTCTTAACTTTGGGCGAGGGCAGGAAAGTAACACAAACATCAGTTATAATTGTTCCCACTTTTTCAAGTAGGTGAATTTTGCCACCTGTTGTATTAAATGTTCTTTCTTAGCCGGGCGTGGTGGCGCACACTTGTAATCCCTGTGCTTGGGAGGCAGAGACAGGAGGATTGCGCTGGTTTGAAGCCAGCCTCGCTGCCTTAAGAGACCCTGTTTCCAAATAAAAAAATATAAAATAGGTCTGGGAGTATAGCCCAGAGGTAGAAGGGTTTCCAGGAACCCCAGTACCACCCCCAAAAAAAAAAAAAGTGTTCTTTCTTGAAGAATATTGGTACATGGTAAAAATACACATATTCGTTAAATATATTTTGAGTTGTGAACTTTTCCTCCATCATTTTAAACTACATAAGACAGTTTAACTAGGGAGAATAAAGTTTGAGTAAACTTTATAATCAAGCTATTAAAATCATTTTTATAAATTTGGGACTATTGAATTATATAAGATGTAAGAGTTCAAGCAATATGATCTTTTGTCTTACAAATTTACAGTTCCTTCAGTTAATTATCTCACAGATGCTGAATATTAAAGTTTTGAAGTCTCTTAGATTCTTGGCCTTTTCATCTTTTAAGGCAAAAGTAGGTCATTTTCAGTAAATATTTTCAGCTTCATGGACCATATTGTTTTTGTTGTAGGAACTCAGTTCTGCTGGTAGAGGGCAAAGGTAGCCAAACAAATGAACGTGACTGTTCCAATAAAACTTTATAGTCATGTGTCACTTATTACAGAGATATGTTCTAAGAAATTTGATAGGTCGATAGGCAGTTTGTCATTGCATGAATGTCATAGAATGTACTTCTGCAAGCTAGGCGTGGTCACGAATGTCTGTACTCCCAGGATTTGGGAGGATTAGGAAGATCACAGGTTCAAAGTCAACCTCGTCAACTTCATGAAGGTCTCAGCAACTTGGTGAGATTCTGTTTTCTGAACCGAAAATAAAATGGGATGGTGATGTGGCTCTGGGTTAGAATGCTCCTGGGTTCAATCCCCAGAACAACAACAACAACAACAACAAAAGGCTGTTTTTGCTGGGTGTGGTGGCACATGCCTGTAATACCACCAGTACTTGAAGGTGTTGCTCAGAGGTAGAATGCCCCTGAGTTCCATCCCCAGGACCGAAAAAAAAAAAAAACGTTGGTTGAGCTGGGGTTGGTGGTGTACTCCTGTAATCCTAGGACTAAGAAGTCTGAGATAAGAGGATTACAGGTTTGAGGACTGTCATTAACCTAATGAGACTTTGTTTAAAAAAAAAAAAAAGGCTAGGAGTGTAGTTCAGAGGTAGAATGCTTCTGGGTTCAATTCCCAGTACCATACATAAATACATAAATAAGTTGGTTGAAATGGGTGTGCTGACACACACCTGTTGTAATCCCAGTACTTGGAAGGCTAAGCCAAGAGGATGACAGGTTTGAGGCCAGCCTCAGCAATTTAGTGAGATCTGTTTTAAATAAAAGATAAATTAAGTCCAGGGGTGTAGCTCAGAGGTAGAATGCCCCTGGGTTCACTCTCTACTACCAAAATAATTTTTTTTTTCATTTAGTGTGTTCACTCTTACTTCCTCTTGGAACTTTTATATCCTTGCCTTTGACAAATGTTTTCATTAAATTTTAGTTCTTAATATGTTGCTCTAGCCGGGTGTGGTGGCTGAGACTGGAGGATTGCAGTTCGCGGATAGCCTCAATTACTTAGTGAGGCCCTCTGTAACTTAGTGAGACCCTGTTTCAAAATAAAGAATAAAAAATTGGGCAGGGGTTGTAGCTCGGAGGTAAAATGCTTCTGGGTTCCATCCCCAGACCCGAAAAAAAAAAAAAAAAAAAAAAAGTTGCTCTAGGGGAAACCCAGGGACATTCAAAACAGGAGGATCGTGCAGGTTCGAAGCCAGCCTTGCTGGTTTAAGAGACCCTGTTTCAAAAAAAAAAAAAAAAAGGCCTGGGAGTGTAGCCCAGAGGTAGAAGGGTTTCCAGGAACCCCAGTACCACCCCCCCAAAAAAAAAAAAAATCTAGACGAATATAAATTATGCATTAAAATTAAAACAGGTTTTCCTAGCTGAGTGGTATTAGAAATCAAGTCACCTCACATTGAAAACTGTATAAACTCTCTATATACTGGACAGGTAAATTTAATTGTTTAGAAATAAACAAAAGATTATAATATTAAACAGATTGTCTTGTGAATCTGAGGGTCCTTTGGGCCCTTCTCCTGATGCTGTTATGTATATAATGTTGAGTTGAGGAGGGCAAACATGGAAATTAGTCATGATTTTCTTATCCAGGTGATTTCTCTGGTCCAGGTGGTGCATCTAAGGACTGTACTTATGACCTGCAAACGCCTTTCAGAATGATTCACTTACGGGTAATCAATGGGTACTAGGCAGTTAATGAAAGAAATGTTAGTAGTTTTTTTTTTTCTTTTTGTAGACATTGTAAAAACATCTGTTTTATACTTTATACCTTACCTTTTACATTAAATTTTAGAGCAAGAGTCGTAGTTCATTTGACCTGGTCACAGTATTTTTTGTTTTCTTCTCTTTCCCCAGAATGGTTTCTCCTGCTCCATCTTAATGTGTTATGCAGTATACTCTATCCTTTAGATTTTGTAAATATTACCAACCACAGGGACTGGGAGTATGGCTTAATGGTATTAACACTTGCCCAGCATGCATGAGGCCCTGGATTCCATCCCTTGCAACACACACACACACACACACACACACACACACACACACCAACTACATTTCAAAGTTTTATCAACATTCTCTCTTTTACAATGAGGAAATTGAAAGTCCTATTATAATTGATGGCAAATATTAGAATTTAGTTTTACTACAAAGCCCTGGATTTTCTACTTTGTCTACATTACAGTCTACCTTAAGGACCTTCTTTGTTTAACGCCATCTCTGTAGTAAGATAATCATTTTAAGGAAAGGCACCTTCTACTTTATTTAGTGCTTAAAATACACGTAAATTAAAGTGAAGAATCTTGAGCAGATAAATTGTAAATAAGCTAATTAATGGTAGGAACCAGGACTTTGTATCTTAATATCTCAGTGCTTAATGTGGCTGTGATATATTAAGAAATATGTGTTTGGTCTTTGTCCTCTATTCCTTACATGGAGTTGCTAAATCCCTCGGAATTTCCTTAGTGATAAGAGTGTCTTTTGGTGCCAGGAAGTACTTCTTGCCTTAGCCCCTTGATAGCTTCAGGTTGGGAGTTAGAAAGATCAAGACATGATTAGAGGTTGGAATTTTCTGTCCCATCCCTTACTTCTAAGGAAGTAAGAAGGAATAGACAGTCACTAGTTGTCAGTGATTCAATCACTTATGCCTTTGAAATGAAACTTTGGTAAGAGTCTAAATGATAATGTCTAAAGATATGCTGAGTTGGTTTATATATCAAGGTGCTTGGAGAGTAGTATAAAGTACCACCCTCATTCCCCCATGCTTTACCCTATTTATCTTTCCTCTTTGTCTATTCCTGAGTTATACCCTGTATAATAAAAAAGTAAAGTGCCATCCTGAATTTATGGGCTATTCTAGCAAATTATTGAACATTAATGGGGGAATACCCCACTAGTAACTGAATGTTCAGAAGTACAGGAGGACCAGGACTTGTTGACATCTATAGTGGGGCAATGTCTTGTAGAATCTGAAGCTAACTCCAGTGAGATGGTATCAGAATTGAACTGTTGAATAACTAGTTGTTATCAGGAGAGTTTAAATGAGGAAGAAACCTACGTATTTGGTGTCAATAGTATTCAGAGTGATCAGTTTCAGTGTCACACCTGTAATCCCAGTGACTTGGAAAGCTGGGGCAGAAGCCTAAATACAATATTTATTTCATGCCTAAGTAAAATATATATTTACATATTATATTTACATTTATAAAATGTATAGAAAAATCAATTTATATATATTAAATATATAGAGATATACATTTATATATAATGTTTTTGTAGTACTGGGGATTGAGGTTAGAGGCATTCTACTTCCAAGTTACACCTCCAGACCTATTTTTTGTTCTTTATTTTGAAACAGGGTCCCACTATGTTGCAAAGGACCTCACTTAGTGGCTGAGGCTGGCCATGAACCTGTGACCCTCCTGTTCCAGCCTCCCAAGTACTAGGATTACAAACCTGTGCCACCACACCTGGTTTAGATACATTTAAAATAGATTGGATGATTATAAACATTTTGATTTAGTAATTTTATAGACATGTGTAAATTGGTTGTCATAGTCTGAGTCAGTGATGGATAGTTGTAATTATATGCTGAGACCAGGTTTTTAATCTCTAAAATGATAGTGAAAGTCAGTGGAGGAAAATAGTTTGTTGCCCTACTTTAAACAAAAATGTGAGATCACATTCTATTCAGCTTTATCAGTTTCTGTTTGACTCTCAAGCATTATCTGGGTTATTTTTTACTAGGTGGCTTTCACTATACTTCTTTTTTGTCTGTCTTTTCCCCCATTCTTTCTTCACTTGACTGCAGGCCTCAGCCATGCTCTGCAAGTGCTCTGTCACTGAACTATGCTCTATATATAAGTTCTTGGATTACAAGTGTGGGTCACTATGCTTAGCTTGGAGAAGTTGTTGAGTATCTTAGTTGCTGAGGCTGGCCTTGAACCTGTAATTCTTTTTCAGCCTCACAAGTCTGGGATTATAGGAGTGAACCACTGAACCACCATGCCTGGCCCAGTGTTCATTCGTTCTTTCTTTTTCTCTCCTTCCTTCCCTCCTTCCCTCCTTCCATGGTACTGGGGATTTAACCCAGAGGCATTCAACCTCCCAAGTACCTATACTCCTAGCCCGATTTTATTTTTATTTTTTATTTGGAAATAGGGTCTTATTAGGTTGATGAGAGTCTCAAATCTCTTTCCTTCCTTCCTTCACTGCGGATGGAACCCAGGGACATTCTACCTCTGAGCTACACCCTCAGTCCTATTTTTTATTCTTTGTTTTGAAACAGGGTCTCACTGAGTTGCAAAGGGCCTCACTAAGTAGCTGAGGCTGGCTGCAAACTGTGCTCCTCTTGTCTCAGCCTCCCTAATGTTGGATTACAAGTGTGGGCCACCACTCCTGGTTGAGCGTCTCACTACTTTTTGAGGCTGTCCTCGAACCTGTTATTCTCCTGTCTCAGCCTCCCAAGTACAGGGATTACAGGCCTGCACCATCACTCCAGGCCTGGCCAGTATTTCTTACTTGCATATCAGGAAACCTGGTAGAGGTAATCATCTACTAATTTGCTGACCTTTGGAGCATATTTTCCCTCTAGTAAACTGTAAATCACTTAGAGTCAGAAGTTGGAATATCTTGCAGTGCATTTTTAGATACTAGAAACTTTAGATATATGTTGGGAAAAACAATTGATTTGAGGGGATGGGGAAAATCTATGTGGAATACATGGAGAAGAAAGCAATAGCTGTGAGTTTGGTAACTAGGATTCTTTGGGTGTTTGATATTGTGAATTATTAGCATAATAAAAGAAGCAATACATGCCGGGTGTGCAGCGCTTGGGAGGTGGAGACACACACAGGTTCGAAGCCAGCCACGCTGGCTTAAGAGACCTTATTTCCAAATAAAAGTATAAAATAGGTCTGGGAGTGTAGCCCGGAGGAAGAAGGGTTCCAGGAACCCCAGTACCATCAAAAAAAAAAAAAAAAATAGAAGCAATACGATTGGAATAATGAACCTGACATATTTTGCTTTTGGTGATACTAGGAATCAAATCCAACGCTTCATACATGCTAGGTAAGTACCACTAGCCACATCCCAGCCCTGACATTGTTTTTTGAAGTACTGGTGATCCCCTTGTAATTTAAAGTTTTTAATGCTTTTTTTTTTTTAAGTAAATGTGCCCCCCCCCCAATTGTGAAGATACAAATAGTACAGAAGTTGTAATGTAGGAATTGGGGGGTCTGGTGTCCTCACTTTTCAGAGATATTAACTGAAAATAGTATTGCATATATTCCAAATTCTTTTTTTTTTTATGTACCTCCTGCATTTTATTTATTTTTATTTTTTTTTCATATTTATTTTTAATTGGTGCACTGTATTCATACATCATAGTGGGATACATACTTTTGTAGACATACATGCACACATCGCCCAGTCAGCCCCCACCCGATCCCCACCCCGTTCTCTCCCTATCCCCCCCTCCTATGCTTGGCTTAGTAGTTGACATCTAGTATTATAGCAATTTATCCAAAATTAAAAATGATAATCTCTCATAACAGTTTCATTTGTCTGATACCAAGCTTTTGATGACTTAAAGATAACATTTCAATATTTCTTTTTGCTTTCTTTCTTACCAGAGAATCTATTTTTTTCTATTTTTTAGGTGAAACTATCATATATTTATATATTTATTTTTCAGAAAAAAAAATCTATCCTAATATGGAATATGGACTCTAGGTACCCACATCGATCTTGAAAAAGAACAAAGCTAGAAGATATATATTTTCTGATTTCAAACCATATACAGCTACAATAATTGAAACAGTGTAGTACTATTCTAAAGGCAGATATATAAACCATTGGAGTTAAATAAAAGCCTAGAGCTAAATTCTTCCCTATATTGTCAAGTTATTTTTGACAAGGTTTCCACGAACATTTGGTGGTGGAAATAATAATCTTTTAACTAAATATTGTTGAAACATAATAATTACATGTAAAAGAATAAAATTGGACCCTTACCTAATCCCATATACAAGTATTAACTCAAAATAGATAAAAGACCTAAATATAAATCTTAAGACTATAAACTTTTAGGAGAAAATCTGGGTCATAAAACCTCACAACATTGAAATTGGCAGTGATTTCTTGGTTATGATTTCAATGGCACAGGCAACAGAGGAGTATACAAACTCCCTAAAAAATAAAAAACATATTGTATATCCAAAGACAATGTAACCAGAGTTAAGAGTTACTAATAGAATGGGATAAAATATTTCCAAATGCTATATCTGAAGGTATATTAATATTCCAACTAGAAATCCTAAAAATTAACAACAATAAAGGCAAACAATACCCTTTAGAGATAGGTAACAGACTAACATAAATAATGAATCTCCACAGATAACCAATCTTAGTTGTCTGTTGGATGGAAAATCTTGTTTCTCTAGTTCTGATGTGTGTCACCTATTTCTTCTTTGTAGTTAATCTCTTTGAGTATTTTCTCTAGTGCTGGTTTTGAAGACATAAATTCCTTCAGTTTCTGTTTGTCATGGAAGCTTCTTATTTCTCCATCTAATTTGATAGAAAGTTTTGCTGGGTAGGAAATTTTTGGCTGGAAGTTGTTTTCTTTCAGAATTGGGAATATGTTACTCCAAGCCCTTCTGGCTCTCATAACTTGGTTTGGGAAGTCTGGAGTGATTCTAATTGGTTTGCCTCTGAATGTCACTTGGCCCTTTGCTTTTGTTGCCTTTAAGATTCTCTGCTTGGCTTCCACATTGGTCATTTTGACAATTATGTGGCGTGGGGATCCTCTTCTCCGATCCTGTCTAAAGGGAGTTCTATACATTTCCTGGACCTGCGTATCGACCTCTTGCTCTATGTCTGGAAAATTTTCTGCTATTACTTCCTTGAAGAGATTGTTGATCCCTTTAGTTTCACTTTCTTTTCCCTCCTCTATTCCAATTATTCTTAGGTTAGCTCTCTTAAAATGGGCCCATATTTCTTCAATATCAGATTCCTGCTGTCGGATATTTTTTCCTAGATTAGAAACTATGCGTTCATTTTTGGAATGATCATCTTCTAAGCGCGAGATTCTGTTCTCCATGTGGTCTAATCGGTTGTTTGTGCTTTGAATTGAGGCCTTTACTTCATTAATTGCATCCTTTATCTCTTTTTGGCTCTCTCTGAGTTCTTTTCGAAGCACCTCTATTATTTCTACAGTTATTTTCCTGATTTGATCTTCTAGAAATCTCTGATTTTCTGTTTTATCGGGTTCTGATGTTGTGGGGTTGTGAGCATTCATTGCTCCAGTATTATTCCTCTTTCCCATGATTTCGGAAGTTTGTGCCTTCTCTGGGTTCTTCCCTTGGGTCACTATGACTTCACTTAAGGTGCTCTGGATCTCGAGTCAGTAGTATCTCAGACCCCACTACTCCTTTACTGGGTTTTATCACAGAGTCTCCGACCCAGAGAGTCGATAGAGGCTGCTTTAGACCGTGGGGGGTGCCAGGTTGCACGTTCTCCTATGGTGTGATATCACTGCCACCGCCCCTCTCCCACTGGGTCAAGTCCCAGTGAGTACAGTACTGGGATTTCTCCGCTGTGGCCCGCAATTTGACTCACTGTTCTTGAGTACGCAGATGTAGCTGTAGTGAGTTCCGTGCTGCTGCCGCCGGTGGCAATATGGCGCCGCTGCTACGCCCTCGGCTGTTGGGCTGGCGTTTTTTTTTTTTTTTTTTTTTTTTCTTGGTTTTGATTTCCACTCTGAATCCCTGCAGCGTGTGCTGAGCTCAGACACTGGGAGCTTTAGATGTCCTCTGCGCCGAGAAATCCCGCCTGGCTGTTCCGCAGTGGCTCCCCTCGGCTTGCTGTGGCCGTCTCGTGAATTCGCCGGCAGTATGGCGCTGCTGCCGCATCTGCCGCGTCCTCGGTCGTGAAGATATCCTCTGTGGCTCTGTTCTCAGTCCGCTTTCTCTCTGGAGCCTGGTGATTTTTTTTTTTGTTTCTCTGGTGATGTTGTTTTCTGGCTTTGAAAGGCGCTGATTTTGTGGTAATGGATATTTGTTGTTAGCGGGGCTCTTAAGCCCCGCTTTTCTCGGTCGCCATCTTCCCGGAAGTCCAAATTCTTATGAATAACTTTACAAACAGTTTATGTGCACTTGTTAAAATGGATGATACACAGATACTATTTTGAAACTTGTTTTTATCTTTTGCCTTTGTTTCATGTCAGTTTATATAGAACTTTATACTGTAATAGCCACTCTTAAGGAAAAAAAAGTAAAAGAAACTGGGTATTTTGGCTCACACCTGTAATCCCAGTACTTGGGAGACTGAGAAAGGAGGATTGCAGGTTTGAGGATAGCCTCAGCAAGAGGGAAGCTCTCCTTAACCCAGTAAGACCCTGTTTCAAAAAAATAAAAAATAAGAGAGAGCTTGGGGGCCCAATCCTCAGTAGTACCAAAACAAACAAACAAACAAAAAAGTAAAAGAGCCGGGCATGGTGACACACCTGTAATCCTAGTACTTGGGAGGCTCAGACAGAAGGATTGAAGGTTTGAGACTAGCCTCAGAAGCTTAGGGAAGTGCTCAACATCCTAGTGTGAGATCCTGTTTCAAAACAAAAAAATTAAACTGGGAGTGTAGCTCGGAGGTAGAATAGTCTTTGGTGCAATCACCAGTACCAAAAAATAAAATAATAAAGGGGTAGAGGTGTAGCTCAGTGCTAGAGTGTGTGTGCTCTTTTTGGTCTCCAGGACCACACACTCAAAAAGAAGTTAAAAGAGAATATGAAATTAATTATAAAATATTTAATAGAGCATATAAAATTATCTTTTCAACATATACTAAATATTTAAAATGAGACATTTTACTTTTAATTTGGTACTAGATTGAACACAGTGTTTTGCAAAGGCTAGGTAAGCACTCTACCACTAAGTTACATTCTTACCCCTTTTTATTTTGAGACAGGGTCTCATTAAGTTGCCCAGGCTGACCCTTAACTTGTGATCCTCCTGCCTTAGCCTCCTGAGTAGCTCATGCCCAGTTTACATCTCTTTTTTATACTGGTGGCACATCTCAATTAGAGCGATAAACTTTCATTAGAAATTGCTATATCTAGCGGTGCATACTTGTAATCCCAGCATTTGGGAGACTGAGACAGGAGGATTGAGGTTCATGGGCAGCCTCAGCTACTTAATGAAGCCCTTTGCAACTCAGTGAGACACTGTTGTGGAAGTACTTGGGAGACAGTACTTGTAATCCCAGTACTTGGGAGACAGGAGAATCATGCAGGTTCGAAGCCAGCCTCAGCTACTTAGTGTGGTTCCTAGCAACTTAGAACCTGTTTCTTTTTCTTTTTTCTTTTTTTTTTTTTGTGGGTCTGGGGGTGGAACCCAGGGGCATTTGACCTTTGAGTTACACCTCCTGCCCTATTTTGAAACCGGGTCTCACTGAGTTGCAGAGGGCCTCACTAAGTAGCTGAGGCTGTCCGCGAACCGCAATCCTCCAGGTCTCAGCCTTCCGAATGCTGGGATTACAAGCGTGCGCCACCATGCCTGGCTAGAACCTGTTTCCAAATAAAATACAAATAGGTCTGGGAGTGTAGCCCAGAGGTAGAAGGCCCCTGGGTTCTATCTCCAGTACCAAAAAAAAAAAAAGAAAGAAAGAAAGAAAGAAAAGAAAGGAAAAAAAATAGTTATATCCTATATAACAGTGTTTCAGTCAGTGATGAACCATATATACAGCTGAGAAATTCCTATCTAGTGGTGTTGTAATATTGTAGCACAATGAGTTATTCATATACTTATGGTACTGACTTAAGCAAACCTGTACTGCCAGCCATATAAAAGTATACCATAAGCCACATACTTTTAATCCCAGTACTGAGGAGGATGAGACAGGAAGATTGCAGGTTTGAGACCAGGCTTGGCAATTTAGTGAGACCCTATTTCAAAATAAAAAAGAAAAAGAGCTGGAGTATAGTTCAGAGATTGACCACTTCCAGGTCACTGGGCGTGGTGGCACACGCTTGTAATCCCAGCATTTGGGAGGTTGAAACCAGAGGATCACCGTTCACGGACAGCCTCAGCTACTTAGTGAGGCCCTCTGCAACTTAATGAGACCCTGTTTCAAAATAAAGAATAAAACACACACACACACCCCTCAGAGATTGAACACCCCTGGGTTTAGTTGTCATACATGCGTACACACACGTATACTATGTACAGCACATAATACCTGGTAATGAGAATGAAATAGTTACCTGTTTATGTGCTTATTTCTTGTACTCATTTTTTGCAGTACTGGGGATTGAACCCAGGGACATTCTGCCTCTTAGCTGCACCCCAACTCTATTATTTTCTTTATTTTTAATAAATTATTATTTAATAATTAACAATAATGTTATTTAATAAATTATTATTAGTATTATATTATTTTTTTTTTATTTGTGGTACTGGGGATGGAACCCAGGAGCATTCTACCTCTGAGTGACACCCTCAGCCCTAGTTTTTATTCTTTATTTTGAAAAAGGGTCTCACTGAATTTCAGGGGGCATCACTGAAGTAGCTGGGGCTGTCAGCGAACCATGATCCTCCTGTCTCAGCCTCCCAAATGCTAGGATTACAAGCGTGCACCACTACACCCGGCTTTTATTTATTTTGAAACAAGGCCTCACTAAGTTGCAGAGGGCCTCACTAAGTAGCTTAGGCTGGCTTTAAACCTGTGATCCTCCTGTCTTAGCCTCCCCAAATACTGGGTTTACAAGTGTGCACCACCATGCCCAGCTCCTATACTCATTTTTATTATTTTAACATGTACTCCTTTTACTGATAAAAATATTTACTGTAAAATGGTGTGCCATCTTAGACTGGTAGCTCATGTTTACTGTGAAATTGATTTCATTGAAAGTTCACATTGACTTTTTGTTGTTGCTATTTAAGGTGCTGGACATCAAACACAGGGCCTCACGCATGCTAAGTACTCTACCACTGAGCTACATCCCTTTCCTAAGTCTACACTGAGTTGACCTATCCCATCTGGGCTTGTGTAAATACCCTCTACAATGTTCAAACAACAAAATGGTACAGTGATGCATTTCTCAGAACCTATCCCCTACATTGAGGCTTGTCTGTGCTTGACCTGTATTTAGAATTGCAGTTGAAAAAATAGATTCACATAACTAAATTGTTCCAAAAATATTTAAAACTTCTAATAATGGGATCGAGGATCCCGGTTCGCGGTCAGCCTCAGCTACTTAGTGAGGCCCTTGAAACTCAGTGAGACTCTGTTTCGAAATAAAGAATAAAAAATAGGGCTGGGAGTGTCACTGAGAGGTAGAATGCCCCTGGATTCTGTCCCCAGTACTGAAAAAAAAAATTAAATTCTTCAGTTATTCTGAGCAACATTTCAAGTGTTCAGTATCCATGTGGCTGATAGCTACTCTGTGTGTGTGTGTGTGTGTGTGTGTGTGTGTGTGTGTGTGTGTAAAATGTATTTTGTGGAGGGGGTAGTGAGTATTAAGCCCAGGGGATTCATTCTATTTCTGAGATACACCCCTACCCCCACCTCTGTTTTGTTTTGTTTTAATTTTGAAACAAGGTCTTGCTAAGTTACCACACACTGGCCTGTGATCCTCCTGTCTTAGCCTCTCAAATATTGGGATTACAGGTCTGTGCCACAGTGGTATTTGCCATGTTTGACACTTCAGCTTTAACAGCTTTACAGCATTCCTTTAGACTTTCTGAAATGTATTTATTCTATTTACTATTGATAGACATTTAGATAGCCTATAGCCTCTTTGATATTAAAAAATGCTACAGTGAATATCCTGGTAGAACTACATTGTGAAGGATAAATTTCTAAAAGAGAAATTAATAAACCAGTGGTTTATTTTAAAATTTTGGTAGATATTGCCAAAGTGCCCTCCAAAAACCTTGTGTTGTTTTATAGTCAACAATCATAATGCTTGTTTCACTCTGTAGTTGTGAACGCTGAGCATTATTGGTCACACAAAAACCTAATAACACAGTAACTATTCTTACATATTGATACAACCATTTTTTCTTTTGCTATAGTTTGAAGAAAAGAGTTGTTTCACTGTTTTCTTGGGGAGTACAACCAAAAGACAGGCAGCAGAGGTCATGAGAAGCTGTGAGATGGGGCTGGGAATATGGTTCTGTGGTGTAGTGCTTGCCTAGCTTGCATGAGGCCCTGCATTTGACTCCTAGCACCTTCCCCCTTCCAAAAAAGTGAGACATTTGGGTTTAGAAGGAAGCAAAAGAATACTTCAAGGATTGTTATCTGCTCTAGTATCCAATAAACAAAAGTCTCAGAAGTTTCACCCCTTATACTCTTTCTCCAGAAGCTATTGGATGACTTTTAAGAAGAGGAGGTAGATGAAGAAAGAGGAGAGATGGGAGAATTTCTCAGAATGAGGATGAAGGAACAGTGATGGCTGTAAGTGCTACACACTTAGAGAAGGAGTTTAGATTGGAGCATAGCTCTCAGATACCATACAGGAAACATGATAACATTAGTAAAAGAAACCCCAGCAATAGAAGGGAGTTTAATGAAAAGACTCTCCAAGGTGTGGGTAGTGATATGACAATTAACAAAGGCTGTTACAGCACCTCAGGCTTAGCAACAGTAGGAAGCCTATTAAGCCCAGGGCTGAAGGAGCAAGGGAGGAATAGATTGCATGATTTGTTTGAATGTATACATTTAAATATACATTGATTCTTCTACTCGAGAATGTGGGGATATATTAGTGACTTAACTAAAAAGTAAAACATAAGCTGGGTGTGGTGGCACAAGTTTGTAATCCTAGTACTTGGGAGGCTGCGATAGATTGTAGTTTCCTGGCCAGCCTCAGCGTTTAGCAAGGCTCTCAGCAACTTAGACCTTGTTCCAGAATAAAATATAAAATAGGGCTGGATGTGTAGTTCAGAGGCAGAATGCCCCTCTGTTTAATCCCGAGTATCACCAAAAAAAGGGGGGGGATATAATTTATGGAGAAGGGATTACGAGAGCGAGCTAATTCTTACCTTCCATAGTAGATGGTCAGCAGATAATACTTATGACTGAAAAATCAGGAAGTGGCATGGTATCTGTATGTAATATATATTTACATGTTAAATATATGCATACAATGTGTTTCTATACAAGTTACTATAAATGTGGAGGTAAACTCAAGATGAAATAGCTGAAAGTTAAAAATGATTCTCTTGCCAGAACTCAGGTAGAGGTGTGACAAATTGAATTGTTAATTTTGTAGTAAGTTTCATGGAACCATTTGCTTTTTTTTCTTTTGGTTACTGTGAATGAAATCCTGAGGCATTCTACCTCTGATTTACACACCCAGCTTTATTATATATTTTATTTTGAGACAAGGTCCCACTAAATTGCTGACAGCCTTGCTAAGTTGCTGAGGCTGGCCAGGAAACTGCAATTCTTTTGTCTCAGTCTCCTAAGCATTACAGGCCTGTGCCACCACTCCTGGCTATCATTTGCTTTTCTAAAAAAACTATATTCAGATATAGACATTGTTGTATATCACACAACTGTACATAAAATACACAAGTTAGGCTGGGTGTGGTGGCACATGCTTGTAATCCCTGCACTTGGGAGGCGGAGACAGGAGGATCTTGCAGGTTCGAAGCCAGCCGCGCTGGCTTAAGAGACCCTGTTTCCAAATAAAAAAAAGTATAAAATAGGTCTGGGAGTGTAGCCTGGAGGTAGAAGGGTTTCCAGGAACCCCAGTACCACCAAAAAAAAGAAACAAAAAGAAAAAAAAATACACAAGTCATATATTAGGGGCCCAGTATATGAAGTAATTGTAAATCATTGTTGTTACCATGCTAGTTATTATATTCCTTATGGTTGTCATTAAAGAATGTGGAGACATTTGTCTCTTTGAGTTATTAAATGTTTTGCAGTTCCCTGCCCCCATATTTACTATTTAAATACTCATTCAAATTGAATGCAATAGGTATTAAGTTTCTAATGTGAGCATACATAGCACTATGTGGGGGCTGGAAGAGCTACTACTAGTAGACTGAAGTTGTTATAGAGCATTTGCAGTCTAGTTGGGAAGGCAAGTACTCATGTGTAAAAAATTAATAATAGATGACAGTGCCAGGTAGGACAGATAAATGGCAAAATAAGTAGTACAGAAAATAAAGTGCTTTAGGACCTGATTGTAAGAGCCATCAATAGGGTCTTCTGGGGCTTGAGTTATACTTGCAGTATAGAGATTTTGATGAAAATAGATAGCAGACTAGGCATGGAACCTTAAGTTTGCAAGGTTGCAGATTGCTGCCTTGATATTGTTAACTTTAATAATAAAGTATTAGTTCATATTAAATTATTTCATTTTTATTTATTTATTTTTGTGGTACTGGGGATTGAACCCAGGGGCATTCCACCTCCGAGCTATACTCCCAGCCCTATTTTTAACTCTGTTTTGAAATAGGGTCTCAATAAGTTGCTGAGGGCCTCACTAAGTAGCCTAGGCTGGCTAAATTATTTAATTTTAAATGGTTTACTTTAATGATTCTTTTCTTTTGATAAGGAAATAGATTTGGGTGTTTTTAACTTTTAACATTGTCATAAAGAGTACCCTAGATGTTTTCTGTATATATATGACATATGTAGACACCTTCTTTCTTTTTTTTTTTTTAAATTTAAAGAAGTTTATTAAAAGATAGAAATACAGAAAATAGAAATACAGCCCATGCCAAAATGGCATGAGGGGGTGATTTGAAATGAATACACCCCACACCTTTCTTTTTTCTGTCTCTTCTCTCTATTTCTTCCTTCCTCCCCCACCTCTTTTCTTCTTGAATTAAACCCAGGCCATGCATTTGCTTAACATGGGCTCTACCACTTGGCTATACTCTGAACCATATATTCCTATTTCTATACAGGTATACTTTGTTTCTGTTTGCTATGGTCTTGGTTTTACTTTACCCACAGTAAATAAAAATAAAAATAAATGTACTACCATTTTTGCAGAAAAAACAGGAACTATTCTAATAAATTCCTAATAAAATTCATTAAATTGCTCTTTTAATTCATATCAATTTATTAATATCTATTTCATAAGTAATCTTTTTGTTTGTTTTACTGGGGTTCCTGGAAACCCTTCTACCTCTGGGCTATACACCCAGACCTATTTTATATTTTTATTTGGAAACAGGGTCTCTTAAGCCAGTGCAGCTGGCTTCAAACCTGTGTGTGGCTGGCTTTAAACCTGAGCGATTCTTCTGTCTCTGCCTCCCAAGCACGGGGATTACAAGCGTGCACCACCATGCCTGGCGCCTTTCATAAGTATTTTTAGACCTTAAAGCTCTTTTATTTTAACCCCTTTGTTTATTTCTCTGTTCTATCAGACTTTATGGTGAAGAACATTGTCCCCAGGGGAGAGATTTAAATACTCAATTATTCTTCTTTATTACTTTATTTCTTTTTGCAGTACTGAGGATTGACCCCTCATTAATTTACAGGAAGAATAGCCATAACTCAACCTCATATGCATATTTCTGATAAATAATGTTCTATCTTTAGAATAAATTATATGTTTAAGGGCCAGCTCACCTTCAGCAGTCATAGTGCTTTAACTGTATTTATAAAATTATGAATGAAGGCATAATAGGTCCTCCTCCCCCATAATAAGTAGTTCTTAGGTAAAAAGATTTCATTCAAAAAGATATTTGTAGTACAATATACAGTAGTACCAATCTCCTGTCTTCAAGGGGCCATATTCTAAGACCCCAGTGGGGTGCCTGAAGCTGGATAGTATCAAGCTCTACTATTTTCTTATGTGTACATACCCATGATAAAGTTTATCAATTAGGCATAGTCAGAGATTAACAACTAATAAAACAGTTATGACAGTATATAGAAAGAAAAGTTACGTGAGTGGTCTCTTTTCCTGTCTGGATTAAGATACCTTATACTGTACTTACCCTTCTCATTTACCCTGGCTAACCCAAACCTCTGTAACTGTGGATGGGGTGAGGGACTACTTAATATTACATAGTATAGGCTCAACTGATAAGAAGTAGACACAAATTATGCCTCAAAGGGTTTGCAGTTTACTTGGACTAAGACTAATAAACATTTTGATTTCAAGGTGGAAAGTAAATGATAACAGCTGAGGCAGTACCCGACAAGTTTGGGATGTGGAGGGAAACAGGTGGGTTCAGGAAGATTTCCTAAAACACTGAATGGAGGGGGAAAATTTAACAGATTAAAAAAATTGGATTGAGCCGGGTGTGGTGGCGCATGCTTGTAATCCCTGCGCTTGGGAGGCTGAGACAGGAGGATCGCACGGGTTCGAAGCCAGCCTCAGTTACTTAGTGAGGCTTTCAGCAACTTAGTGAGACCCTGTTTCCAAATAAAATATTAAAAAAAGGTCTGGGAGTATAGCCCAGAGGTAGAAAGCCTCTGGGTTCCACCCCCAGTACCACCAAAAAAAAAAAAAAAAAAAAAAAAATTGGATTGAGAGGATTTTTTTTCTGGGTGTAAAATAAAATGTCAAGGCTATGGAGGTAGAAAATGGCAAGGATTGTATGGGAAATATCAACTTGATTTGGGAGATAGGGAAGGAGAAATAAAGTGGGAAAAGTATTTTAGGACTTAGGTCCAGAGGATCCATATGTATGTCAGTCTAAGGAATTTGAAATGTGACCTACAGAATAATTGTAAAAGTCTCTGGAGCCAAACAGATTCTAGGCCTAGCTGTGCCATTTAGCTTTTGATATTAGGCAAATTACAATTTTGCTAAGCTATGATACAAAAGTGAAAAAGAGACTCAGGCTTACGTGAGATAATGCATGTCAGTTGCTTGCCAAGTGAATGAAAGGTGAATAGTAAACCCTTGATGAACAAAAGTTTAAAAAGGAAAGGCAGCAAAAACTTCCAAAGGGATACTGTCATGGTAATAGGGGTGCTTCAGGAAAGTTACCTGTTGGTACTGTGTAAAATGACTGGCAATGAGAGTGAACGTTGGGAGGACTAGTTAAGCATCTCATAGATAAAGCAATACAAAGGATAATGTGTGTATGATTTCAGGTAGTGGCATGAGAAGAGAGAAGCTGGGGTATATGTGAGATTTCATGGAGGTAAAATTGATGAGAATTGACAGAATTATAAGTCTATTTAGGGATATAATAGATACAATTTCTAAGGTAATTTTTTTTTTTTTTTTTTTTTTTTTTGGTGGTACTGAGGGTGGAACCCAGTGGCTTTTCTATCTCCGGGCTACACTCCCAGACCTATTTTGTACTTTATTTGGAAACAGGGTCTCACTAAGTTGCTGAGAGCCTCACTAAGTAGCTGAGGCTGTCTTCAAACTGGTGTGATCCTCCCGTCTCAGCCTCCCAAGCTCTGAGATTACAAACATGTGCCACCATGCCCTGCTAAGGTACTTACATTTTATCTTACCAGAGGGATAGCTAATTTATCTAATGGGCTACTTTGTTATACTTTTAGGGCATTCATTTTTAAGCTATAAATTTATGCTTTATTATTTTTAAAGTCTGTCAAGTTAAGACATGTGGCTCAGTTTGGCAGCATGTACATTTTTAAATTAGAGCACAATAGAATAATATCACTAGGAAGCTGTAATGTTGATGGCTTAATTTCCCTTTTTAGCCGGGCATGGTGGCGCATGCTTGTAATCCCCGTGCTTGGGAGGTAGAGACAGGAGGATCGCACAGGTTCGTAGTCAGCCTCGCTGGCTTAAGAGACCAAATAAATAAAAAATATAAAATAGGTCTGGGAGTGTAGCCTGGAGGTAAAAGGGCTTCCAGGAACCCTAGTACCACCACCACTACCACCACCACCACCACCACCAACAACAACAACAACAACAACAAAATTTCCTTTTTATATGTAGCAGGAAAACCAGCGCTGAGGAATAGATATAACTACTCTTAGGTGCTTAAAAATGTGTAGTCTCGGCCGGGCATGGTGGCACACGCTTGTAATCCCAGCATTTGGGAGGCTGAGAAAGGATTGTGGTTCATGGCCAGCCTCAGCTACTACTTAGTGAGGCCCTTTGCAACTCAGTGAGACCCTATTTCAAAATAAAGAATAAAAAATAGGGCTGGGGGTATAGCTCGGAGGTAGAATGCCCTGGGTTCCATCCCCAGTACGGGATGGGGGCTGGGGGGTGGGAGGGAGTGTAGTCTCTTAATAATATGAATCAGTTACATGGAAATATTCATTGTATCTGATATTTCAGAGGCAAAAGAATTATGTAATTGTATGCCTTTGACAGAAGCAGGTAGTCAACATTGGTACTATCTTACAGAAATGTAACATCACTATGAATCCACTCATTTGGATTTAAAAAAATTTTTTTTAATTTTTTTTTATTTTTAGTAGTAATGGGGGTGGAACCCAGAGTCTTTCTACCTCTGGCCTATACTCCCAGACCTATTTTATATTTTATTTGGAAACAGGGTCTCACTAAGTTGCTGAGAGCCTCACTAAGTAGCTGAGGCTGGCTTCGAACCTGTGCAATCATCCTGTCTCAGCTACCCAAGCCTGGGGATTACAAGTGTGCGCCACCACGCCTGGCCACTCATTTGGATTTTAACTTTTGTCTTAGTCTAAGTATATTGTTTAAGTTTTCAGTTCCTATGTATTCAGAAAATAGGAATATCTGGCCCTTTTGCTTTTATATAGCATCTAACAGTTTGTTAACTAAAAAAAAAAAAATTTAAATGTAGTGGTTTTTGGGGTTTTTTTTTTGGCACTGAGGATTGAACCCAGGGATGTTCTACCTCTGAGCTACACCCTCACCCTTTTTTTTTTTTTTTTTTTTTTGAAACAGGGTCTTGCTGGGTTGATGAGTCTTACTACTTGCTGAGACTTCCCTTGAACCTGAGATCTTCCTGTCTCAGCCTCCCAAGTACTGGGATTACAAGCATATGCCACCATGTCCAGCATAAATGCAATAGTTTTAAAGTGAATTTTAACATCTCCTTTTCCATTCTTATCCCTATCTTCTTTCCTGTTTGGAAGGGACTTTATTCTCTGACTTTTTCTTTTTTAGGTTCAGTTTTTATACTGAATCTTAGAGTTATATTTGGCTTCTGGTCTCCATGTCCTTTTAGATCATCCTTTGTAGTAACCATTGTCTGGAACTATTCCTTTTCATTCCTTTGGCTACTTCCTCTATCTTCCCATTTATAAACTATCAAAACGTGCTCTTTATTGGCTGCTCTGTTTATATTCGCCTCTAGTCATCTGTGGTTAAATGGTGGATTTAACTTTCTAAAAAACCATTTTGCTCCTCTTTTCTCAGAAACTTGTACTCTCCCATTGCTTGCAGGAGAAAATTTAAATAATCTAGTTTAGCATTCCCAGTAAACTCTGGCTTTATCTTCTATCAATTACATTGGCTTTATTTCTTATCTAGACTTTTTATTATCCAACCAGACCTTATATGTTATTAGTTGGTAGCCATGTACAGAAAAGCCACAGTGCAGGTCATTTTAAATCATATATTTAAAAAAGTTCATTTCTAGCCAGTTCAGAAATGTTAGAAATTACTTTTGTCCTAACACATTTTCCAAAAACTTTGCTAACCTTTGGATATATTTAATTTTTTATTACTAAGGAGTTGAAGGTGATAATGGGGCAGTTCAAGTAACCAACCATTTGATACCTTTGATACTGTTTGGCTTCTAACCAATTCCTGCCATGAGTGTGTGGTCTTAAGTATCTCCAAAGATCTTGAACTTTGTTTCATATGAACAAATAAAGAATTTCCTACAAATTGATTTAAAATGAAACCTCTTTTACTTTAATACATATATGGGGACTCTCTATGTTTAAAAATAAGAATCACGGGGGCTGGAGATATAGCTTAGTGGTCAGTACTTGCCTAGCATGGATGAGGCCCTTGGGTCCATCCATTACTAGGGAGAAAAAATATATCACAATCTTTGTTTCTCTACTCTTTCTTATATTGCACAATATTATTATAAGAGAATTATATGGAGATTTGTGAAGGATGGTCCTGTATGCAGTCCAGTTGTTCCCTGGGAATATGTAAGACTAAAGCTAAATTTTAGGCATTAAAGGAGAAAAGATCTGGGAAGAGAGAGGAGGAGAATGGGAAAAGGAGGCTTGGAAAAGGAAACAGACAAAGTAAAATTATGTCCATATATGAAGTTACCTAATAACCTTACTAGCATGTATGAGCAGGGAGGAGGTGGGTGGCAGGATGGAATTAGGAGGGAACCATACCAGTAGATGTTGTGTGTATGTATGGATGTATCACCTTGAGTGATACACCTCAATACGATATATTGCTCCAATAAAAATTCTAAAAACATAAAAGAGAAGAAAAGGCTGTTAAGTATTTGGATCTTGGATTATGTTTCTCATAAAATTTCATCCTTTAAAAGAAAGAATCTTTAGGGACAAGTAAAAGAAAATCTTAGGAAGATACAAACCAAAAGCACTAAACTCAGATGGACATAATGGTATACTCTTCTAATTTCAATATTCGGGAGACTGAGACAGAAGGATCACAAGTTCGAGGCCAATCCCAGCAACTTAATGAGACCCTGTTTCAAAATAAAAAAATAAAATAGGGTTGGGGGTGTATCTCAGAGTTAGACCAGGTTCAATCTCTAGTACCCCCCCAAGGAAAAAAAAACTAAACTGAGAATTAATCATAATGATCAATGGAAGTTCGTTCTCTCTCTCTCTCTCTCTCTCTCTCTCTCTCTCTCTCTCTCTCTCTCTCTCACACACACACACACACACACACACTCACTCACTCACTCACTCACTCACTAAAAATAATGACAAAAGTTAAGAGCTTCTGTTTTGAAACCATATAGACTTGGTATAAGTCTTAGTTCTGCCATTTAAAATTCTTACCTTGTGAAGCAATTTAATATCTCCCTACTTGTTTTCCTCATCTGTAAACTGAGGATAACTGAGGAGTTGAAAGGATTAAATGAGAATATACGGAGAATTTTTGGCACTGTGCCTGATAAGTAATGCTGCTACGTTTACTTTTTCTATTATTACTAACTCTGTCACTGATTATGCAAACCATTTAAATTAATTGTCCTGCTTTTGTCCTTTGTAAAATAAGGATATTAATTCCTTTTAAACTACCATACAACAAGGATCATAAGTGTTATATGATATAATGGACATGAAACCATATACATAAAATACCTGCTATAATTGTTCAGTATTTATTTTGAGGCACTCTTTGTACCAAATCTTTATTTTTTAAACCTGTCTCCTTATTTGTCACTGGAGATAACAGTAGTATTTAACTTGTAGTTTTGTTTGAGGATTAACCATGTTTAAAGTACATAGCACAGTGTTCAGCACACATAAGTGTCAGTTAATAACACTAGCTATGACAATTACATATTCTGTCTATACCTGTTTTTAGCCTCTTCAGTTTGGACCATTCTTAGTGTAACTCTTTATTGTTTTATTATATTTTATCTTTCCAGCCAAGTTGTAAGCATGTGCTAGGGAATGTATTGTGTATTGGAATATATTACTGAAGGTGTTTTTGCTTCCTTAATTGGACTCCAGTAAACAGTGTAATTTTTTGGCAGTTTCTGTTCTCTTTATTACTTTTATGATGGTAACCATTGTTTTCTTTTATAAATCTATTATTAAGTATTTGTATAATTTGGACAAGTGATTTAAATTTTCTGGACTTGGCGGGGTCCAGAAAAATAAAAATTTTAAATTAAATAATAGAGTGTAGCTTAGACTAAGGTAGAATGCCCCTGAGTTAAAAAAAAAAAAAAAAACAGTACTAAAAGAATTTTTTTCTCTGGATTTTCCTTTGTCATATGTAAGATGAGAAGAATAAATATCTAGACTATACAGAGAACTCAAGAAACTCAGCACTTAAAAAAGATCCAATAAAAAAATGGGCAAGCGAACTAAATAGACACTTCATGAAAGAAGAAATTCAAATGGCCAATAAATGCATGAAAAAATGCTCGACATCATTGCAATTAGAGAGATGCAAGTCAAAACTACCCTGAGATTTTACCTTACCACAACTAGAATGGCAACCATTCAAAACACAAACAACAACAAATGCTGGCAAGGATGTGAAGAAGTGGGAACTCTAAAACATTATTGGTGGGATTGCAACCACTTTGGAAAACAGTATGGAGAATCCTCAGAAGAATGGGAACAATTTCTTTTTTCTTTCTTTTTTTTTTTTTTTTTTTTTTTTTTTGTGTGTGTGTGTGGTGCTGGGGTTCCTGGAAGCCCTTCTACCTCCGGGCTACACTCCCAGACCTATTTTATACTTTTCTTTTCTTTTTGGAAACAGTGTCTCTTAAGCCAGCATGGCTGGCTTCTAACCTGAGCATTCTTCCTGTCTCCGCCTCCCAAGCACGGGGATTACAAGTGTGTGCAACCACGCCCGGCCTATGGGAACAAATTTACCATTTGATCCAGCAGTACCACTTCTGGATATCTACCCAAAAGAAAGGAAACCAAACTACCAAACTAATGCATGTGTATCTATGTTTATAGCTGCACAATTCATGGTAGCCAAACTATAAATATGAGTTTTTTGTTTTGTTTTCTTTTTCTATTTATTTTTTAGACTGTATCTCCCAATTTTGCCCAGGCTGGACTTAAACTCCAGGTTCAAGTCATCCTCTTACCTCAACCCCAGAGTAGCTGGGGCTGGAGGCAGGGTACCACCACATCCACCTGTTTTTTTAAAAAACATTTAAGTCAGCAGAACTTTTAATTCTCTTAAACCTTTAAAAGCTAGAGCTGGGCATGGTGGCGCACGCTTGTAATCCCAGCATTTGGGAGGATGAGACAGGAGGATCTCAGTTTGCGGACAGCCTCAGCTAATTAGTGAGGCCCTTTGCAACTCAGTGAGACCCTGTTTCAAAATTTAGAATAAAAAATAGGGCTGGGGATGTAGTTAGGAGGCAGAATGCTGCTGGGTCCCACCCCTACTACCGCAAAAAAAAAAAAAAAAAAAAAAAAAAAAAGACAAAACGATGAAAGCTTCTCCTTTTATCCTCCCATCCAACTCATATTACCCTTGAAGTTATTTCCTGAAATTTTTTTTTTTTATGGTACTAGGGGTAGAACCCAGAGGCTTTCTACCTCCAGCCTATACTCCCAGACCTATTTTATATTTTATTTGGAAATAGGGTCTCACTAAGTAGCTGAGGCTGGCTTCGAACCTCTGCGATCCTCCTGTCAGCCTCCCAAGCACGGGGATTAGAAGCGTGCGCCACCACACCCGGCTTTCCTGAATATTTTGGAAAACACTAGATTAAATGATATGTGAGAGCCAGGCATTGTGGCATACAACTATAATCCTGGTACTTGGGAGGTTAAGGAAGGAAGATCACAGGTTTGAGATCAACCTCAGCAACTTAGTGAGACTTTCAGCAACCTAGCAATACCTTGTTTCCAAACCAAAAAAAAAAAAAAAAAAAAATGAAATAGGGCTGAGTGTAGCTCACAGGTAAAATACTCTGGGTTCAATACTCAGTACCACTGAAGAATGAATGAATGATATGTGAGGATCTTTCAGCCTCAGTATTTACTAGTTATTTGGAAACCAACAACTGTCTCTGTCCGTGTGTCTGTCTGTCTGTCTGTCTGTCTGTCTGTCTGTCTGTCTCTCTCTCTCTCTCTCTCTCTCTCTCTCTCTCTTTCTTTCTCTTCTCTTCTCTTCTCTTCTCTTCTCTTCTCTCTCTCTCTCTCTCTCTCTCTCTCTCTCTCTCTCTCGTCAGTTATTTGAATCCAGGGGCTTTCTATATCCTAGCTGTGCCACTAGTCCTTTTTATTTTTTGTTTTGAAACAGGGTCTCACTCAAGGTGTTTTCAAACCTTGGTTCCTCCTGTCTCAACCTCCCAAGAACTGGGATGACAGGCATGTGTCACCATGCCCGGCTGGAAACCAGTCAAAACACAACAAGCTAAAATACCCCAGTTACATGTTTAACTAGGAAACTTATCTAAAGTTTTGTATGGGTGAGAAGCTTATTGAATATTATTAAATGAATGAAATATTAGTTTTTAGTGTTTGCTTTAACTTAGGGGTTTTCAATTTTGGCATTACTAACATTTTGAACTGTATAATTATTTGCTGCGGGAGGCTATCCTGTACATGTTAAACATTTTGGCCTTAGAAGCGACAAAGTAAATGCCAGTGGCACTTTTCTTCCCCAGTCGCAATTATGTCTACTGTTAAGTTTCCCTGAGAGTGGGGGTGATGGAAGACAAAACCACCCTTGATTAAGAACCACTGGCATCCTTAGAATGAAGGTGGTGTAAGCCGGGCATGGTGGCGCACACTTGTAATCCCCGAGCTTGGGTGGCAGAGACAGGAGGATCGCGCTGGTTTGGAGCCAGCCTCGCTGGCTTAAGAGACCGTTTCCACATAAAAAAGTTAAAAAATAGGTCTGGGAGTGTAACCCGTGGGAGTGTATCCCAGAGGTAGAAGGGCTTCTAGGAACCCCAGTACCACCAAAAAAAAAGAATGAAGGTGGTGTGTGTGTGAGTGTGAGTGTGTGTGTGTGTGTGTGTGTGTGTGTGTGTAAACAGGATCTTCCTAAATTTCCAAGGCTAACCTCAAACCTGATATCCTCTTGTCTCAGCCTCCCAAGTACTGGAATTACAGGTGTTGTGCCACCATGATTGGCTTAATTCTCTTTTTTATATTGTAAATTGACAGCTGGCTGTGGTAGTGCTTATCATCCCAGTACAACAACTTAGACCCTCCACAATTTGTGGAGACCCTTTTTCAAAATAAAATAATAAAATAAGGCTAAGGTTGTATACAGCTAGCTCAGAGGTAGAATGCCCCTGCAGTTTCATCCCCAGTACTACCCGCCATACACACACTCAGTTGTAAAATTGATAGTTTATAACTGTGTGTACTTTTGGAGTATGAGGCAATGTTTTAATTTGAATATAATATGGAATAATTAAGTCAAGCTAGTTAGCATATTCATCACCTCAAATGTTTAACATTTTTGTGGTGAAAACATTCGAAATTTATTCTCTTGGCAATTTTGAAATGTTTAATGCTCTGTTAACTCTTACCTACCACTCCATGCAGTAAATCTCAAGAAAAATAATCTTGTATCCCTCCTGAGATTTTGTACCTTTGGCCATCATTTTCCCATTCTCTCCACTCTAGCCACCATTCTCCTCTTTGTTTCCTGAGAGTTCAGTTATTTCAGATTCTATATACAGGTGAGAACATGTGGTATTTTTATAATATACTTGGCTTATTACTTAGCATAGTATTCTCCAGTTCCACTCATGTTGTCACAAATGAGAAAATTTTCTTCTCTCTTCTTTCTTTCTTTCTTTCTTTCTTTCTTTCTTTCTTTCTTTCTTTCTTCCTTCCTTCCTTCCTTCCTTCCTTCCTTCCTTTCTTTCTTTTCCTACCCAGTGCTGGGGATTGAATCCAGAGGCATTCTACCTTCAAGCTTCACCCCCAGCCCTATTTTTTATTCATTATTTTGAAACAAGGTCTCACTAGGTTTCAGAGGGCCTCACTAAGTAGCTGAGACTGCAAATCCTCATCCTCCAGTCTCAGCCTCCCAAGTACTGGGATTACAAATGTGCACCACCATGTCCAGCTGGCTGGCTGGCTGGCTTGTTTGCTTGCTTACTCACTCTTTATTTCTTCCTTCCTTCCTTCCTTCCTTCCTTCCTTCCTTCCTTCCTTCCCTTCCCTTCCTCTCTCTCCTTTTTTTTCTTTTTCTTTTGATAGTACCAGGGATATTGAACCCAGGGGCAATCTACACTGGGATACATCCTATTTTGCTCTTTATTTTGAAAAGGGTCCGGGTCTCACTAGGTTGCTGAGGCTAGTTTTGAACGTGGAATTCTTCTTTTTCAGATTCCCAAGTACTGGGATTACAGGCATGCACTACCACATCCAGCTGAATTTCCTTTTATTTTTTTTTTAATGGTTGAATAGTATTTTGTTTTGTATATATACTACATTGTTTTTTATTCGTTCATTTCTTGTTGGGTTCTTAAGCTGATTCCATAACTAGGCTATTGTGAATAAGGCTTCAGTGAACACGAAAGTACAAACATCTCTTCAACCAGCTGCTTTTAAATCTTTAGAGTAAATACCCAGAGGTAGGATTACTAATCGTATGGTAATCTATGTTTAGTTTTGCAGAGCTTCCATAGTATTTTCCATAATGGCTTAACTTAATTTACATTCCTACAGTGTATAAGAGCTCCCTTACATTTTGCCAACGCTTACTATCTTTCCTCATTTTTATAATTGCCATTCTGACTGAATGGCAAGATACCTCATTGTGGTTTCAGTTTGCATTTGCTGAGTGATTGGTAGGATTACCCATTGTGTGTCTTCTGTTGAGAAATGTATTTAAGGTCCCTGCTCATTTTTAATTCAGCTTTTTTTTTTTTTTTTTTGGAGGTACTGGGGATGGAACTCAGGCATTCTATCTCTGAGCTATACCCCCAGCCCTGTTTTTTATTCTTTATTTTGAAACAGTCTCACTAAGTTGCAGAATACCTCAGTAAGTAGCCAAGGCTGTCTGTGAACCTGCAATCCTTCTGTCTCAGCCTCCCAAGTACTGGGATTACAAGCATGCATCCACCACACCTGGCTTTTTTTTTTTTCTACTAAATTATTTTGAGCTCCTTATATATTTTGGATAGCAACCCTTTATCAATGCATTATTTACAGATATTTCTCCCAGTCTTTAGGTTGTCTGTTCACATTGTTGTTTTCTTTTGCTGTTCAGAGCTTTATGATTTGCTGGAATCCCATTTGTCTGGTTTTGCTTTTGTTGCTTGTGCTTTTGGTGTTAAATTAAAAATAAATGAGTCATTTCCAAGACCAGTGTTGTATAGTGTTCTTTTTTTATTTTTTATTTTTGGTGGTACTGGGGATCCTGGAAGCCCTTCTACCTCCTGGGCTACACTTACAGACCTATTTTTTTATTTTTGGAAACAAGGTCTCCTAAGCCAGCGCGGCTGGCTTCTAACCTGCGCGATCCTCCTGTCTCCGCCTCCCAAGTGCGGGGATTACAAGCGTGCGCCACCACGCCCGGCTATGGTGTTCCTGTTATATTTTCTACAAGTAGTTTTACAGTTTCTGGTCTTGCGTTTAAGTCTTTAATCCATTTTGAGTTGATTTTTGAATATGGTTTGACAGCCCAGTTTTCATTCTTTTGCATCTAGTTTGAAAATAAATCTCTGGCAAAATTTGATAAATGAGTGTTTCTGGTTATAGATGGAAAGCAATTGTAAATGTGGCAGTGTTTTTTGCACCTATTCTATGTTATTTTTTGTCTCAAGACAACTGTATTGCTTAGAATCACAGGACGAGAGTAGGAGCTTGTAAGCTAAATCTTTCAGTTGCAGGTATGGCTTATATGTGATTTTCACTAAAAATGCAAAAACTGCTAAGTCTTTGAAAGTTTACAGCCAAGGAAGATGGGTCTTGTATGCTGACAACATTGCCATATTGGTAATCCACTGATAGAGTGCCAAGAATCTTATCCTTCTTTTTCTGTCCACAGGGTAAAAGGTCTATGTGGCTTTAAGTTATATTTTCCTTATTCCTCTTTGAAATCTCTGCTTATTGGAATTTTACTTGGAAGATTTTTTAAATTAAGGGAATTTGCTTCTATTCTTTTCAAACTTATCTGGCATTGTGTGCTTTTAATAGAGTTAGTTGGGTAACTTTTTTGCATTGCACTTATCTGGACAGTAAATAAGTGTACTCCTAACTGAAACCTAAACCGGTATGAACTATGACTTTTAGAAATGCCTTTATAAGATTTGTAAGAATATTTCATCAAAAAGTAAACCCAGGACATCTACATCTATATTTGGTCTTTTAATTTAATATTGTACTTTTTTTTTTTTTTTGGTGGTATGGGGGTTCCTGGAAGCCCTTCTACCTCCGGGCTACACTCCCAGACCTATTTTTACATTTTTATTTGGAAACAGGGTCTCCTAAGCCAGCGCGCGCGGCTGGCTTCGAACCTGCGCGATCCTCCCGTCTCTGCCTCCCAAGTGCGGGGATTACAAGCGTGCACCACCACGCCTGGCTAATATTGTACTTTGAGTACAATATTAAACAAATATTTGAGTACAATATTAAACAAATTTGGCTTACATATGTGTGTGTGTGTGTGTGTATTTTTTTTTTTGTGTGTGTGTGATACTGGGAATGGAACCCAGGAGCATTCTGCCTCCAAGTTATACCCCCAGCCCTATTTTTATTCTTTATTTTGAAACAGGGTCTCACTGAGTTGCAAAGGGCCTCTCACTAAGTAGCTGAGGCTGTCCAAAAACCACAACCCTCCTGTCTGAGCCTCCCAAATGATGGGATTACAAGCATACACCACCAAACTCGGCTTTTGGTTTTATAATTTTTAATATATTTATTTAAAAAGATTTTTAGTTCTGTAATATAACTAGCTTTTCAGTAAATTTTAAGTTGTTAATTTTATTTAAATTGTGCCCTTTTTTATTAAGTAATAGCTTCTCTGCTATTTTCTTGAATAACTAAATCAAACATTCAGTTTTGATTTGTATTTACTTAGTTTTGGATATGTCTTGTATTGTTTGTGAAGATGGGTCATACATTGTTGAAAAATGAAATTTATGCAGTTATTAAACATTTTAAAAATTGTTTCTTATCTGGGCGTGGTGGCGCACACTTGTAATCCCAGCGCTTGTGAGGCTGAGACAGGAGGACTGCACAGGTTCGAAGCCAGCCTCAGCTACTTAGTGAGGCTCTCAGCAACTTAGTGAGACTCTTTCCAAATAAAGTATAAAATAGTTCTGGGAGCATATCCCAGAGGTAGAAAAGCCCCTAGGTTCCACCCCCCAATACCCCCAAAGAATTGTTTCTTTTGAGTTGTATCAATAATTCATCTTTTGTATCAATAATTCACCTTTTTTCATTTCTTCGAACCTTCGCCATCCTCCCATCTCCGCCTCCAAAGCACGGGGATTACAAACTTGCACCATCACGCCCGGCCATTTACTTTATTTTAACCAATAATAAATGTCATGTATGGATATATGTAGCGGATGGCATTGATGTTGGTTTATTGATGAAAAGTAGCCTCTCACATGAATGACAATAGAGTCAACATGGCAGCTGGGGAGGCCAGAGAGGAGAGAGATGTCTCTACTCCTGCCTTCCTTCCACTAGCATCTTGCTTTTATTGAGGGTTATAACCAAAACATTATAAGATATTATTAATCACAGGAAATAGCCTGAATCAGGGAATAACACCAAGGTAGTCACAGATGAATCATGGAAGGAAAGAGTAAACAAGGAAACTGTCATGGTCTTTGCTTATTGGTCCCCCCCCCCTTTTTTTTTTTGGTAGTACTGAGGATATAACCCAGGGGTCTTTTACCTCTGGGCTACACTCCCAGACCTGTTTTTTTAATCTTATTTGGAAACAAGGTCTCACTAAATTGCTAAGAGCATTCCAAAGTAGCTGAGGCTGGCTTCAAACCCGCACAATCATCCTGTTTCAGCCTCCCAAGTAATGAGATTACAAGTGTTCGCCACCATGCCGGGCAAGGTCCCATATTTTGAAACAGAGTCTCATTAAATTGCTGATGCTGGCCTTCAACCTGTGATTGTCCTGTTTCAGCCTCTCCAGTTATTGAGATTACAGGCGTGTGCCACCATGCCCAGCAACATCTTTTTATTTATGTTTGTCAGTTGTTGGATATTAGAATTTTTTTACCCTTTGGGTGTTATAAATAATAGTACTATGGGCCTTTTTGCACAATATGTGTATGTGTAGATGTGTTTTCATTTCTCTTAGTGTATACCTGGGAGTGGATTTGCTGGGTTTTTTTTATGGTGTATACTTTTCAAGAATTGCCAGAATATTTTATTTTGAACATGCATTGATTTTTAAATGCTGCCCATTAGAGACTGGGATGATGGTGGTATAGTTTTACAACTTTGTACTAAGAAATTCTGGGTATCTGGGAATAGAATTGGATATCATACTGAAATAATTCTTTTCTTCTTACCTCCCTCAAACAATACAGACTTTTGTATTTGATTAATCATCTCATTTTTCTATTTTATAGATAAGAAAGTTGGCCTGAGTCTTCAGAAAAACCAGAGGAGAGAAACTAAGCATAGTAGACAAGGTTTTTCCAGTTTGCATAATGTAAGTTCTTTTCACTATTTTTGGCCTGAATCCTATGTTAGCTGACAAAGCTGTTTCTATGGAAACAAGTAGTCCAACCTCTTAGAATGTCAGAGGAATGCTGATCACTGAAAATGAGATTTCCCAGCTGCTGGTCAAAGGGCATTACTTGCTGGAGAAGGAAAGAAGGATGAATTGAAGAAAAAAAAATAGAATTTTGTATACTAGTATAGACTATGAGCATGTTTTTGCATATGAAGGATATCATTTCAATTTTACTATGCTGAAAAATTAGGATACTGATGATATAGGAAATTGTTTTTCTGCTATCCTGTCTGTCTTGCTTCCCAGCTCTTACACTAATGATTCTGTTTCTTAGTACTGAGTGTTTGTGGGCCCATTTGCACTTGTTGAAGCTTATTTAGCTTCCTTTACCCCCTTCTCTCTAGTGAAAGACTTCTCTTTCACTAGTTTGAAGTTAGCATTGAAACAGCTTTGGCCTAGCAACCTGAACATTTATTTTCTTGCTTTGTAAACTATATAGACATTTTTTATTCTTATCATTGTTTTCTGGAGGGGGTTGGAGCAGGAGTTCTGATGAGGTTTGAAATGTAGGCCTTTGAAGCTTTTTTTTAACTTCAGATTGAAAGATTGAGAAGAGAGGAATTAGGTCAATAATTTGTAATCTCCATTATCTTATAATACAGTCTTTTTTTTTTACATATAAAGAGGTCATTCTCTAGTTCACATTTACCAACTTCTAAATTGTCAAAGAACTAACAAAGGGAAGAAAAGAGGGAGACTGCAGTTCTTTATTGTACTGACTACATATGAGCTAGAGTATTTGTGGGTTGCCTACTTAAAATTTATAATGATCTTAATATGGAAACTATAGGTTTTTTAAATTTGGGAATAACTTTTTAGGATCTTTCATGGTCCTTATCAGTTAACTTACAAGCATGATACTGCAGTCTTTTGTTGTATGGTGAGCTTGTTCTGTTTCTTTCCTTTTTTGGTGCTGGGTGTTATACACAGTGGTTCTATCTTGGAGCTGTACCCTGCTCAGATCTTTTTGTTTATTCATTTATTTATGTTTTTTTTGTGATACCGTGGATCGAACCCAGAGGCATTCTGCAACTAACCTACATTCTCAGCTCCTTTATTTTTTGCCTTGAAACACAGTCTTGGTAGGTTGCTGAGTCTGGCAACATTACTGAGACTGACCTCAAACCTAAAATCTTCCTGTCTCAGGCTTGAAAGTACTATGATTGCAGGTGTGTATCACCACACTTGGCTGAGTTTGTTATTTAACAAAGAAGGTCTGGAAAGATATCTTTAAGAAATTAGGGACTTGAGGTAAAACTTGAACATAGAAGGTGTAGTTCATAATGCATTTGAGCAGGAAGAAAAAAGTTACATGGGATAGTGAGGGGCTAGATGGAAAAGCTCATTCAGGAGAGTAGTAAAAGTTAAAAGCTTGGATTTACCTTTTGAGTTTAGACTTTATTCTCTAGGTAATGTTGAAAACCTAGAGGTTCTGAACAGAGGAATGATTTGCTCATATATTTAAACATTTATCCTATGGCTATAGAGATGGACAAGATAGATCCCTGCCAAGTAGGTAATATATCTATGGTACATACTTCCCTTAAAGTTGTGTCAGGAACTAAACACCCTGTTTCCATTTCCATTTAATTTCTTCTTCCTTCTTTCTGATCTCCTCCTGTCTTCTCCATCATACTTAATGACATTGTCATCTACCTAGTGACCCAAAGGTAGTGCTTAAGAGTCACTGGGGTTGCACTGTCTGGGTTTGTATTCTAAAGTCTTCTGTTTCTGTGGCCTGGTCCTGGGCAGTGTCATAAATCTAGAGATGAATCAGCCTAGTTCCTGGCCTCAGGGATCTTCTAGCCTGATGAAGTAGAAAGACAAAGGCATGAACAGTTGTAATCTAGCCTAATCAAGAATGTGATAGCTATTGTTGGATTTCAAAGGAGGATGTATTGAGCTAAGATTTTTAAAAGGAGAGTAGTTAAAGACTTAGATACTAGGCAGTCTGATTTTGGAAGCCCTCTTCCTTTTGTGAGTGGGTACTGGAGACTGAGGGATATTTTACCTTCAAGCTATACCCTCAGCCCTATTGTTTATTTATTTATTTATTTATTTTAAATACGGTCCAAGTTGCTGAGAATGCTCTCAAACATGCAGTTCTCTTGTCTTAGCTTCCCAAAGACTGAGATTACAGACTGCCACCATACCTATCCATTATCCTGAACATTATGCTGTATTGTGTGACTGAATAGAAATAGTGGCAGTATTAGCATGGGAAACAGAGAAAGAAAATCAAAGAGTATGAGCAGATTAAAGAGAATTAGGAGCTTAATTTTGGATACATATTAATGTCTAGATTCCTGTTGGAAATTTTGGTAGAGTAATGGGCAGGAATCTTGTCCCTAATTCTAGTTCCTAGCCAAGGGTAAATGTTCAATTAAACTTATAAGTTAACCCCTCTTTTTTTAAACCTTTTAAAATTTTTTTTAATTTTTAATTTTTTGTTTTGTTTTGTTTTGTTTTTTTGGTGGGTCTTGGATGGAATCCAGGGGCATTCGACCTCTGAGCTATACCCCCTGCCTTTTTTTTTTTTTTTTTTTTGAAACAGAGTCTCACTGAGTTGTGAAGGGCCTCAATAAGTAGCTGAGGCTGTCTGAACCACAATCCTCCAGTCTCAGCCTCCCAAATGCTTGGATTACAAGTGCGCACCACCACGCCCGGCTTTTTTTTAAACCTTTGATGACTCTCTTACCTCCTTCATAAATAAGTACTTTTTTTTGAGGTAATGGTATGGAACCCAGGGTCATTCTACCTCTGAGCTACACCCCCAGCCCTATTTTTAATTCTGAAACAGGGTCTCACTGAGTTGCAAAGGGCCTCACTAAGTAGCTGAGGCTGTCCTCGAACTGTGATCCTTCTGTCTCAGCCTCCCAAATGCAGGAATTACAAATATGTGCCAATTACTTTTCATAAACTAGACCAAAACATACTTTGTAGCCATATCATCCACTCTTCTAACTTGTCTTATTGGTACTTTTCTTCCCTTTTATCTTCCTGCCTTTGGTTCATAAGACCCTTACTTATTCTTCAAAGCCTACTTCAGTTCCCAGTACTCATCTACAAAATAGGCTTATTTAGACTTTTATCTAAAGTTGTCATGAGAATTAAATAAGTGAATAACTATGTGGAGTGCTTTCAATATAGTAGTCCTCTCGTATCCTTGAAGGATACATTCTAAGATACCCGCCCTCTATGGGTTTCTGAAACAGAATAATATTGAATCCTATTCTGTGTTTTTTTTTTAATGTATATGTACTAGTAACTACTGGTCAAGTAGTGTGTAGAGTGTGGATATGCTGGTCAAAGGAATGATTAATATTCCAAGTGGAAAGGAGCAAGGTAGCACTAGATTTCATCACACTATTCAGGTGGCACTCCATTTAAAACTCGTATGCATTGTTTATTTCTGGAACTTTTTATTTGATATCTTCAGGCTGCAGGTAACAGAAACCACAAAAATGTGAAACCACAGAAAGCAAAACTGAGTAAGGGGAGTCTCCTGCATTATCTGGCACATGCAGACCTGTTCAGTAGTTATTACTGTTACTAATGCTATTTACTTCTTCTCCCAAGTTCCACTGAGTCTGTAATCTACATATTTTTAATGTATTTTTTCTTCATTCTCACTGTCTTAATTGAGACCCCATTTCTTTTCTTACAGGTGCTTTCAAGCTGATCTTATTTCTACCCTTTGGTCAAGCCTCTACATTTCTGTGGGAGTTATATTTCTATTAAACTGAATGTGATTTTGTCGTCTCTTGCTTAAAATCCTTCACCTATTTTTAGAGTAAAGTTTCTTAGTTCTAAAATTCTTCTCAGTCTTACCTGCTTCCCTTTCTAGTCTATTGTTATTGATGTGAAACATGTTCCCATTGTCCCATCCAGCTTTATTGCATTCTGTTTGCTGAGTACCATTCTCTCGTACTGTTACTTCCCTTTTTTTTTTTTTTTTTGAGGGTCTGGGGATGGAACCCAGGGGCATTCTACCTCTAAGCTACACCCTCTGCCCTATTTTTTTATTCTTTATTTTGAAACAGGGTCTCACTAAGTCGTGGAGGGCCTCACTAAGTAGCTGAGGCTGTCCGCGAACCGTGATCCTCCACTCTCAGCCTCCCGAATGCTGGGATTACAAGTGTGTGCCATCATGCCCGGCTTGTTCCTTCCTATTGATCATGTGATTCTATCTGTCTGGAACAGACTTTTATCTGTGTGGCTAATTTTTAGTTGTTCTTTGAAATGCAAGACAAAGTATCCTTGTTTTCAATGTTTCTTGTCACTCTTTACCACAAAGTTTTAGATGTCTGTATATCCTCTATGAATTTGTCAAATTCTGAGTCTAGTTGAACAAATATTTTTTGAGCATTTCCTGTAGGACATGTATAATGCTAAGCATTGAGGATATAGAAATAAGACAGGACTGGTGTCTCGAATACATTGGATCTGATGAGGAGAGATCAACTAGAGATGAATCATCTTTGCTGCCTTCCCCCGTAGACTGTGAACACTTGAGGGGAGATAACTGAAATGGAATTTTAAGCAGATTATTATCAGGTTGTAGAAATTGTTGTGAGAGTAGAAGACTTGATTCGGATTAATAAGCATGATGATAACCATTCAACTATGAGAATTCTGACCCTGATTACCTTGCCCAGTCTTTTGCATCATCTATAATTTTCTCTCATGATTTTATGTAATGAATATGCACACGTTTTTAAGAGTTTTAAAGATTTTTATAAATTAGTATATAAAGTAAAAAAAGTTCTCATTAAGTTTGTCTTTAATATCCAGTAAATAAAGTTGAGAGTTAATTATCTGGAAATATGTACACTCCTAGATTTTAAAGATTAAAATTAAACAGCTCTATACTAACTCCTACACAAATTTCTTCATGCTTGTAATTGAAACATTAAATAAGCTGAATTTGCACTTGTGTATAATCAACATTTAAAGCTAAAGAATCACCTGACATAAACCTAATAGCCCTCATTTTAATGAAAAAAAATGCATACTAATTGTAAATGAGATACTTATTTGAAGACCCAGTGGTTATAGAGAAACCAAAATTTGGATGGACACAAAATCTATCAGAATTCTTGTAAAAAATATAACTTTGGTGGTTCATGTAATTTGTCTTTATTTTCCTAACTGTTGGCCTTAGTGGTTTTTCTGATAGCCTAGGTATGTTTATAGTAAGAAATTTATCTTCTGTCCCTATTTACACTGTCACCTGACATTTTTAAGAAGATTGAGGCTAAGAATATTGAGGCTAAAAATCTGGGTTTTGCTTAGTTGGCATTGTGCTCTAATCAACTTATTTACCAAAATGATGTTCAGCTCAAGAAGGTAGTAGGCTTATTATTATAAATATTTGTAAAGCCTTGAGTGAAAGAAGGCTAATTAGATTTAATGTGTGGGTTTACACATGTATAAACAGTCTGCCTAGGAAATTGCTTGATGAAAAGCCACTGTTATTAAAGAAAATATTTTTCTTGTCTAAAATATGTTGGAAGATTTTTTAAGTAGGAGAGACAAATACTAATAATTAGTATAAATATATATATTTAACTTTATAACTTGCATACATCATCTTATTTAAAATTCAGAACAATCCTATGAATAAAATTTCTAAGTGAATCTGAATTTCAGGAAGAAAACTGGTCTTAAAGTATAAAGCTAGGGGAATTGGCAGAGCCAAAAGGAAATTCGGTTTTCTCATTTCCAAGGTTCCTATGTTCTTTTTGTTGTACAGTATGAATTCAAAATTTTTTTTATTGTTAACCGATATGATTTTCTCTAAATAAAAGTTTATAAAGGGTTAGCTCTAAACTAGGTGTGGTGGCACATGCCTGTAATCCCAGTACTTGGGAGGCCGAGACAAAAGGATTGTAGGTTTGAAACCAGCCTCAGCAACTTAGTGAGGCTCTCGGCAACTTAGCAAGATCCTATTTCAGAATATAAAATAAAAAATGGCTGGGGGTGTAGCTCCTAGATAGAACACCCCTGGGCTCAATCCCCAATACCACCACTCTCCCCAAAAAAGTTAACCCTAATTTTTTGTATAAATGTAACCAATTATAAAAACAGATAATTTATAATCCTATTTACCCTTAGATTCCTTTGCTACTAATTAAAGTTTCTCATTCTTTGGGCATCGTCTTCTCAAAATCTCTTAAAAATAAAGATGGGCATGGTGGTGCAGGTTTGTAATCCCAGTATTTGGGAGGCTGAGACGGGAAGATCACAGGTTAGCAGCCAGCCTCAGCAACTTGTGAGGCCCTCTACAACTTAGCGAGACCCTGTTTCAGAATAAAAAAAAAAATAATGAAATAGGGTTGGAGATATAATTTGGAGGTAGAATGCCCCTGGGTTCAATCCCCTGTAAAACACACACACACACACACACACACACACACACACACACCCACCCACCCACCCACCCACCCACCCACCCACCCACCCAAAATCCTGTATTTCAAATAAGTCACTAACTTGGCTTATGTGTGAAATTGTCATCAATTTCTTTAGCAGTTAACTTGTTCATTAATTCTATGTGTATTAATTAGTTTAAAGTACTGTGTTGAGACAGCTTTAAAAAGATAAGTTCAATACCTGTTTATAGTGTAAGTGATTTTTCTTTGCAAAGTTAATACCCACAACTTTTTACTGTTCCATTTAGCTAAACTTTTCAGTATATAAGTTTTCTTAGCTATAGAATTGAATAGTATGCTTCATATTCTTGGGAAATGACTTTTTGTTAAGCACCTTGATTTTCTCAACATCTGTAAGTTGAAAAGAATATACTTAATCTACATAGCAAAATAGTATAATGTATGTAGATTTTGTGGAAATTGGCAATAGCTATGTAAAGTCTGCTTTTATAATTCTTACACTTTTTCTCCCTCATCTTTCCCTTAGATTTCCCTCGTGGATACTTTTTTATAGCATTATTATGTGATATGAGAAGTTTTTTGTTTTTTGTTTTTTTGAAGTAACATGGATTTTACACTACAAAAACAAGAGAATTGGCATTATAGAAAAATTGATTTGTAAAAAGTGGCACAGGTTTTTTTTATAGATAATCATGACATCATCCCATATGAATGGGCATGTTACAGAGGAATCAGCCAGCGGAGTAAAAAATGTTGATCTTGCATCACCAGAGGAACACCAGAAACACCGAGAGATGGCTGTTGACTGCCCTGGAGATTTGGGCACCAGGATGATGCCCGTACGACGAAGCGCACAGTTGGAGCGTATCAGACAGCAACAGGAAGACATGAGACGTAGGCGAGAGGAAGAAGGGAAAAAGCAAGAACTTGACCTTAATTCTTCTATGAGACTTAAGAAATTAGCCCAGATTCCTCCAAAGACTGGAATTGATAATCCTATATTTGATACAGAAGAAGGAATTGTCTTAGAAAGTCCCCATTATACTGTGAAAATATTAGGTAAGTAAACATAGCAGAATAATAGATGTTTTACTTTGGTTTGTGTATGCCTTAATATAAATACGTATGAGAAGGAACAGGGGTTTAAAAAAATGTAAGCAATGACCATTTAAGTTCCAGGCCAAGATCAGTTTTTTTTTTTTTTCTTGAAAGCCATCATTATTTATTTTTTAGTCACATAGAGTGAAAGCTTAAATGTTCAGTTACTACAACACATTTTTGAGATATTTGGTGGTGTATACCTGTAATCCCAATACTTGAGAGGTGAGACAAGGATTACAGATTAAAGGACAGCCTCAGCCATGTAGTGAGATTCTCTAGTGATACTCTGTTTAAAAAAAAGAGCTGATGGGTGTGTGGCTCAGGGGTTTCAGAATACCCCTGGGTTTAGTCCCTAATATGTGTGTATGTATATACATACACATAACACATATATGCAATATATATATATATATTTTTTTTTCTACATGTGGCCCAGTGTTTAAAGATTTCAAATTTGTCTTTTGTATCATACTCAAAATTTTTTATATCAAATACTGAAAAGCAATTTTTAGATCTCCTTAAAGTTTATAAAATAACTGTAGCTTAAAACCTATTTAATTTTTTTAATGACTGCCAATAAACAGGTACTGTTTATGTGGCATCATACACATAAAATATGCCTCAAAATTCCCCATACTATCCCTAGATTTAATTCTAGGGGTGGTGTCCTATGAGATTTATTTATATGTAAAAAAAGAGACTCCTATGACCAAATAACTGAAATTCTTGAAAACATTGGTTTAGTAAACCATTGTTTAAATAGCTTCTCACTACAGGACATTTATAATGTAAATAGGCATTATGAACCCAGTGAGACTGGTGTCAAGCATATATCCCCAGACTTATAATATCTGATCATTATATGGGTGGTAGTGCAACCATATAATCACAGTACATGGGAGGCTGAGCTTCTCCTCAACCTAGTGAGACTCTGTTTCAAAATGAAACTAAAATAGGGTTGGGGTAGTCTGCTCCTGGGTTCAATCCCCAGTACTGGGGGAAAAAAATCTGATCATTGAATTTATGGCCTGCCTTTACTGCACACTTGTACTCACTAAGCTGATAGAAGTCAGTTTGAGAAAAGTTGCTTTGTACATTAATTTGTGCTCTCTTTAAAAGGAATTTTTTTTTTTAATTGAAGAAGGGCAGTGTTGGGGTTGAACCTAAGGGCTCTAGTACCAGGCTATATCCTTAGCCCTTTTTGTTTGTGAGAAGGTCTAATTAAGTTGGTCAGGCTCGACTCAAACTTGGGGTCTTAGCCTTCTGAACAGCTGGGATTATAGGTGTGTACCACACTCAGTTATATAAAGGAATTTATTGTTACTGGGGATGCTATACTCCCAGCCCTTTTTTATTTTCTATTTTGAAACAGTCTCACTAAGTTTCTGAGGCCTTGCTGAATTGCTGAGGCTGGTCTCAAACCTATGATCTTTCTGTCTTAACCTCCCTAGTACTGGAGTTACAGGCAAGGGCCACCATGCTCAGTTTATACGAAGGAATCATGATACTCTTTTTTTCCTAAGAGTTTTGTTTTGTTAGGGCAAATACTTCATGATTACCTCTTAATGGCATTCATTTACCACCATACCTTCTTTCCTTTTCTCCCTTCTTTCTTCCTTTTCTTCCTTTCTCCCTAAAATATCCTGCAAATATTCCTTATTTATAGAATTCTATATTATTCTATGGTTACTTAAATTCATTTAAAAATTAATGTACCTGTTTGTTGCATTATTTAGAACCAAGATATCCAACATCTAATAGATAATACTTAAATAATCACAGTAGAGAAACAAATATAGCTTAAGCCAGATTCACTTAAGGGAATAATATGAGATCTTATTTACTTGGCCTAAGCACAGAAAAAAGATAATTTCTGTTTTTTGTGTGTGTGTTTAAAAAAAATTTTCCTATTTCTGTTTTTAGCCTTTTTTTTTTTTAATTTTTGAGACACATAATTGCTTTGTTTCCCAGGTTGGTCTCGAACTCCTGGGCTCAAGTGATCCTCACACCTTAGCTTCTCAAGTGTGGTTGTGTACCACTGAGCTCCCTGCTGCTGCAGTTTTTTGTTTGTTCGTGTGTGTGTGTGTGTGTGTGTGTGTGTGTGTGTGTGTGTGTGCGCGCGCGCGCGCGCGCGCGCATACGTGTGTTGGTGGTGGTGGTGCTGCTGCTGCTGCTAGAAACCCAGGATTTCACACTTGTTAGGCAAGTGCACTACCACTGAGGTACATCTCCAGGCCCCACTTTTTCTTGTTGCTCACTTTTCTACAAGTTTAAAGGACAGCTATTTTTTTTTCCAATTCATAATCTACTGTGTTTTTCATAAATACCTTTGTGTGCATGGTCCTTAAACTTGAGGCTGTTTTACACAATTCAAGAAAAGTACTTTGAAATGACCAGGTATTTGTAATTAATTCATTGCTTGGATAAAATACTTAATATTTTGAGAAATAAATGATAGATTTAATTTTAATATATTAATTCAAACATTTTTAAATTATAGAAAACACAGAAAACTAGCTTAAGTTATATTGTTAGTCATAGCCTCAGTTTTTAAATACATTCAGTTTTAAGTTTTTGTTTAAAATGAAGTGTAATAGCTTTTCACCAAACATTTTTTTCTCTTCATAATCTGCTAACACATCAAACTACAGCAGAAGTACTCCCTTAAAATTGTGTCTCCTTGTCAGTATTTTGATTAATACGCACAAGATAGGAGGCAGCGTCTCAGCTTTTTCACAGCCAGAGGCTGCAGCCTTGTTTAAAATGAGTGAAGGATGGGGCAGCTGATTATTTCTTTAAGAGGGGCCTTCGGTTTTCAAACACTACATCATGTATCTGTAAGTAGACATAGTACTCTTCTGAGAATTTCAAATGTGTTTGGCAAGATTAAGTACTTTAACTGGGTGATTTTTAAATGAAAGCATTGGTAAATTTGGTACCATATAACAAAAACATATAAGGATGTAATTAATAGAAAATACTCGGAAGGGATAAACTGAATTTTGTTTAAAATATTGCTTAGAATCTTATAGAAAAGTAGAAAATGGTGATTGAGAACATAATTTCAAGTGAATAATACTAATTTTGAAAGTAATAAAAATTTCAATGACATATGAAAGCTTCCTTAAAATTATCATTAGTTTTAAACTTTTCTTTATTACAAATAAAATGTTGTCTTACTTCTCTTTCATAATCAAAGCAAACTACCTTGTGAGAGAAATCTTGAGACAAGATCAGTGTAGGTTAGAGGGAGATGAAGTAGAATAGGGTAATTATCAGATATTTCTAGGTTGTGTATTTCACTGTTTTTATTTGGCTTTGTGTTCAGAGATTAGAAATTTAAGACCAAGGATGTGGAGAGGTAAATAGAATATTTAAAAGAAATGAGCTAGGAAAAGATACCATCTATCATATATATTCCAGCTATACCTATAGATGGTATCCTCATCTATCATATATAGCTTTATATTGCTAAACCTTGAAAGAAACATTAGGAAAAGCCACACATACCCATGGTGGGAGCTGTTTTATGGCTAATAAGGAATCCCTTGAAGTTTTGTGATTAGGGGTGTTCAAATTTGCACCAGATACTTTAGTGTGAGGATAGTGAAAGATAAAAGAGAAGGAAACTAGGGTAAAGGAAACATTTTCATAATATTAAATAGCAGGTTTCAGTTTTGGTTAGTATTTATATATGTCTTGTCAAATGGCTCTGGATATTCAGACTATTAAGTTAAAAGATTACTGACATTTTATTTATTTATTTATTTATTTATTTATTTATTTTGCAGTACTGGGGATGGAACCCAGGGGCATTCTACCTTCGAGCTACACCCCCAGCCCTATTTTTTATTTTCTTTATTTTGAAACAGGGTCTCACTGAGTTGCAAAGGGCCTAAGTAGCTGAGTCTGTTCACCAACTGCAATCCTCCTGTCTCAGCCTCCCAAGAATATTAACATTTTAAAATAAAAATCTCTTCCACATTTCACTTTTGATTGACCATTGGTTATACTGGGATTACATTTTTATAAGTAAACAAACTTTATTTAAAGCCAACAAGCAAAATTCTAGAGCCAACGAATCTTGAGTTTTACTTTTACCTACTTCTGAGTAATTATTTTCATTATCTAGCTTTTTTTTTTTTTTTGTGGTACTGGCGATGGAACCCAGAGACATTCTACCTCCAAGTTATACCCCCAGCCCTATTTTTTATTTTTTAATTTTGAAACAGGATCTAATTGAGTTGCAAAGTACGTAAGTAATAGTTGAGGCTGTCTGTGAACTGCAATCCTCCTGTCTCAAGCTCCCAAATGCTGGAATTACAAGTGTGTTGCCATTATGCCCAGCAAATTATCTAGTTTTTGCCTCACCCCCCCATGCCCTCTCTTTTAATTTTGTCCAAGGAAAAATCATGAAGTTTTTGTACTTGATTGAATAGAAATTACTTCTAGACAGTTTTCCATTGTCTTAGTACTGAGTAATAAGATTGTTGCTCTGTTATTTTTCAGCTGTCTTTTTTCATATACTTGTATTTAAGAGTGTGTGTATGTATGTATGTATGTATGTATGTATGTATGTATGTATGTATTTGGTGGTGCTGGAAGGGTTTTGCAGATACTAAGCAAGTCCTGTATCACTGAGCTAAATACAAAGTACCAGTTCTAGTATTTATTTTTAATTTGTAAACTTAAGTTGCTGGGGAATAATTACTGTTCTGCATCTTTCATAAGCTTCTGACTACTTTTTAAAAATTTATGTTGGTCAGGCATGGTGCCACATGTCTGTAATCCCAGTACTTGGGAGGCTGAGACACGAGCATCACACAGGTTCGAGGACAACCTCAGAAAGTCGTGAGATTTTCATCAACCTAGCAGGACCCTATTTCAAAATAAAAATAAAATTAGGGCTGGGAATGTAGCTCAGAAGTAGAATAATGTCCTTGGATTCAATTCCCAGTAAACACACAAGTACACACACACACATACACGCACACATACACAATTTATTTGACTTAGTTCACTGAAAACCAAAAGTTCTAAGATCTATGTTACCTTCCCTTTCCCTCTCTTTCTGTCTTGCTGGTATTGAGAATTAAATCCAAGGGCCTTCTACCCCTGAGCTACACTCCAAGCCCTGTAATTTTTTTTGTTGGGAAAAAGGATCCCGCTAGGTTGTTTAGAGTCTCACTACATTGCTGAGGATGCACTGATACTGAGATCCTCCTGTCTCAACCACCCAAGTACTGAGGTTACATAAATTTTATGTTCCTAAAAGGGGGTGGTGGAGGTTGGGAATATAGCACAATGGTAGAATACTTGCTTAGGATATGCAGTTGCTGGGTTTGATCCGCAACACAGAAAGAAAAGAAGGCAGACAGGTAGGCTGGCTGGCTACTTCTTAAACAGAGAAGCCTTTACTGGCATATATTGTTCTCTACACACTTTCTTGTGGGATATATGAGAGCAGTAAGTGAAAATATGATTCAGAGTAGATGGTTATCTGCTTTGGAACATCTCCATAGATACAGATTTCTTACCTTCCTTAGGTAATTTTAGTGTTTACCTTTATAGTAAAAAAATTCTCCATATGGGCAATGAAAGTCTTGTGTATTTGAAGACAGAATTTTCAGATAGAATTTCAGATAGAATAATTCTTGGCATTTGGTTTCTGTTGCCTGTTTTTGTTTGTTTGTTTGGTTGATAGTGGTACTGGAAACCCTTCTACCTACTCCCAGACCTATTTTATATTTTTTATTTGGAAACAGGGTCTCTAAGCCAGCGAGGCTGGCTGCGAACCTGAGCGATCCTCTAGTCTTCACCTTCCAAGTGTGGGGATTACAAGCCTGCGCCACCACGCCCAGCTGTTGCCTGTTTTAGTCTTCATTCTTTTTATATTTTAGACTCTCAGAGTACCAAGGCTGGAGGAGAATTCAAGGGGGTAGATTTGTGAACTCTGTGTATGTTTATATTTATCTGATTAATTTTACCACAAAGCCAATATAATTAACATATTTAAAAATATTTTTTTCGGGTATGGGGATGAAACCCTGGGACATTTGACCTCTGAGCTACACCCCCTGCCCTATTTTTTATTCTTTATTTTGAAACTGGATCTCACTAATTGTGGAGGGCTCACTAAGTAGCTGAGGCTGTCTGCGAACCATGATCCTCGGTCTCAGCCTCCTAAATGCTGAGATTACAAGCATGCGCCACCATGCCTGGCTATAATTAACTTTTTAATTTATTTTTTTGGTGGTACTGGGGTTCCTGGAAGCCCTTCTACCTCCAGGCTACACTCCCAGACCTATTTTATACTTTTTGTTTGGAAATAGGGTCTCTTAAGCTAGCGTGGCTGGCTTCGAACCTGTGCGATCCTCCTGTCTCTGCCTCCCAAGTGCGGGGATTACAAGCTGTGTGCCACCACGCCTGGCTAAAATTAACTTTTTAAGACCATATACTCAATTCTTTTAATGTAGATAACCAAGATCTAAAACTGTTGTATGAAATGTTAGAAATGATAATGGGAACTTAAAATATTTTCTAATGAAAAACAAGAAATAGATCACACTACAGGAGGGAGTGTGTGTGTGTGTGTGTGTGTGTGTGTGTGTGTGTGTGTGTGAGTGACTGAGGTTCCTGGAAACCCTTCTACCTCCGGGCTACACTCCCTGACCTATTTTTATATTTTTATTTAGAAACAAGGTCTTTTAAGCCAGCGAGGCTGGCTTCGAACCTGCGCGATCTTCCTGTCTCCGCCTCCAAAGTGTGGGGATTACAAGCATGCGCCACCATGCCCAGCTACAGAAAGGATTTTAAACTCGATATAAAGAACTTCCTTGGGCTCAGGATGTAGCTCAGTGATAGTTTAATCTCTAGTATCACCACCACCAAAAAAGAGACAGATTTAAAGAAATTTCATGTAAGAAAGTTGCTATAGACTAGCACTTACTACCAAAGCCTGATTTGAAAGTTTCTGTAGCCTAGACTTTATTTTAAGCCATGTTTACTATGCCTACCTCTGCTTCCCCATCACAGAACATCTTCATTCTGCCTCAGTACTACCTTCTTTGTCCACTCTTTCCTAGCACTTATGTCAGTCTCTACTCCTGTGATTCTCCCTTCATCTTTTTGTCTGTGTGTGTGGTTCTCTTCATGTCATGTGTGTGGGGGGGAGGTCATGAGAGGGAGTCTCTTCTCTTTGTATTCCATTCTTTTATCGTGTGTGTCTTCGCTTTTTTCTCTTTTTTTCTTTTTTTTGCAGTGCTTGGAATTAAACCCAGGGCCTTGAGCATTCTAGGCAAACACTCCAGCACTGAGCAATACCCATAGTCTTCTGTGTTCATCTTTATTTTAGAAAAGTATACATATTTATTTATTTATTTTTATTTTTTGGTGGTACTGGGTGTGGAACCCAGGGACTTTTCTATCTCCAAGCTAACTCCCAGACCTATTTTATATTTTATTTGGAAACAGGGTCTCATTAAGTTGCTTAGAGCCTCACTAAGTAGCTGAGGCTGGCTTCGAACCGGTGCGATTCTCCTGTCTCAGCCTAAGCACTGGTATTACAAGCATGTGCCACCACGCCCAGCTGTGAAGTACTTTTAAAGGTGCCATTTCAGAACTTATATGTTTTAAATCTGCAACCAAATATTCTGACCTTTGTAATTAAGAATTTTTATATGAAACAAAAATATGAATGAGCATGTGTATTAAAACAAGAATCTCTGAATTAATGTTGTCAATTATTACTCATTATAATATCATCCCTAATATCAAAGAAAAGCGGTCAGAATTTAATGAACTGAGACAGTGAATTCATTTCATTTATCATAATCTATTATAAGACTAATGCCATAAGTATTTAATACTGTGTGTGTGTGTGTGTGTGTGTGTGTGTGTGTGTGTGTGTGTATTTACTGGGGATTGAACCCAGGAGTATTCTACTTCTAAACTATACCCCAGCCCTATTTATTTTTTATTTTTAAACAAGATCTCAGCAAGTTACAGAGGTCCTCAGTTAAGTTGCAGAGGTTGGTGGCAAACCTGCCCTTCTCCAGTCACAGGCCTCACAGGTACTGGGATTATAAGCATGCACCACTAGACCCAGTGAATTTATCACTTTATATATGACCTTAAGAATTGTTGGATAGAAGCAGCATCATTTTTAATGTCCTTTAAATTGGTAAACTGATTTGTAAATACATACTAATTTCATCAGACTACTTATATCATTTTGTATTTTCAGATTTTTTCATTTGGTATTTCATATTATTTCTTTTTTCTTTCTTTCTTTCTTATTTATTTATTTATTTATTTATTTATTTTGCGGGTTTGGGGATGGAACCCAGGGGCATTTGACCTCCGAGCTCTACCCCCTGCCCTATATTTTATTCTTTTTTTAAAATTTGAAACAGGGTTTCACTAAGTTTCAGAGGGCCTCACTAAGTAGCTGAGGCTGTCCACGAACCGCGATCCTCCAGTTTCAGTCTCCCTAATGCTAGGATTACAAGTGTGCACCACTACGCACAGCTTCATATTATTTCTTAAGTATATATTTCAGATACATGTAGTTTAGTTCATATCTCCTTGCCAAGCTACATATATTTAATGATGTTTTAAAAACTCTTCTGAATGTTTAGTAACTCAATCTGTTCTACTTGTTCATCCAACATTTTTAATGGAAACATTTGTGCCTGAAGGATGACAGTACTCTGGCCAGGTTTCCTTCCTTTCCTAAGAATGCTATCTGGAAAGCCGGGCGTGGTGGCGCACGCTTGTAATCCCCGTGCTTGGGAGGCTGAGACAGGAGGATCGTACGTACGGGTTCGAAGCCAGCCTCGGCTACTTAGTGAGGCTTTCGGCAACTTAGCAAGACCCTGTTTCCACATTAAAAAAAAAAAAAGTCTGGGAGTATAGCCCGGAGGTAGAAAGCCTCTGGGTTCCACCCTTAGTACCACCAAAAAAAAAAAAAAAAAAAATGCTATCTGGAAATTTTCCCAGTTAAATTGCTCAGGAAAGCAGCTGTGGAATTTATCTGAAAGTTTTACCTATTTAAATCATATTAATCAATTTTGCTGTATTCTACTTGGTTACCTAGTTCATGCAACACTATAAAAATACAACATTTTTTAAAAAGATATGTAGCCTTTTAAAATATGTGTTTACAGCCGGGCGTGGTGGCGCACGCTTGTAATCCCAGCATTTGGGAGGCTGAGACAGGAGGATCGCACAGGTTCGAAGCCAGCCTCAGCTACTTAGTGAGGCTCTCAGCAACTTAGGTGAGACCCTGTTTCCAAAATAATATAAAATGAGTCTGGGAGTATAGCCCGGAGGTAGAAAGCCTCTGGGTTCCACCCCTAGTACCACCAAAAAAAAAAAGTGTTTACAGAAATTGTAGTTTTGGTTTTTTAGCTGGCTTCCCCTCTGTCTACCTAACATACCATTGTGATGTTGAAGATAAGCTACTTGGTTAAAATATCAGAAGTAAAATTCAACACTGTTGTAAAAGTAGCATTTGGATGATTAATTAAAATAGGTCTATGTGCATTTTATGTGTGAGCATGATTCCTCTAAAAGATAGTGAGCAACATAGCAATAATGTGTAAGAACCTCTAAATTCCAGTCAGCATTCATTATATGTTGCTGTATGGGGGGGGGGTCTCAATATAGCTTTTACAACAAAAGCAATGTATCAAAACCAAGCCAAAAGCTTGCAAAAGCAAAAATTAAAAATTTTTCTGGTGTGGCAGTAAAATAATCCCTGCCTTAGAAGTTGAAGAAATGGATTTTCACCCACTCTGATATCATATTGGTGTATGACTTTTTAGGCAAGTCACTTTTTTTTTTGGTGGTGCTGGTGATTGAACCCAAGGATTATACCTCTGATTTACACCCATAGCTCTATTTAATTTTCATTTTGAAATAAGGTATTACTAAGTTGCTGTGGTCTTGAATCTGTGGTCCTCCTGTGTCATCCTCATCCTCCTAAGTACTGGGATTACAGGTGTGCATCATCACACCCAACTCAGAAGCCACTTTTTCATTCTTTATTTTCTCTATCAGTAGAAATTTGATTTGTCTCAAGTGTTTGTTTTTTTAATTTGGAAAAGTTTCTCAGGTTTTTAAAGAGGTTTAAATAAAAGAATGCTTGTAAAAGATATGATATTTTTCTATCATGCTATTCAGTATGGTAGTAACTAATAGGGAATTTAGCCAGATACATCTTAATTGTTTATCAATCATGGTTGGCAGGACTTAATTATAAAAGCTTAATTTTTACTAATTAATGAATTATTATTAATTTTTTTGTGGTACTGAGGGTGGAACCCAGGGGTTTTTCTATCTCTGGGCTATACCCCCAGACCTATTTTATACTTTATTTGGAAACAGAGTCTCACTAAGTTGCTGAGAGCCTCACTAAGTAGCTGAGCCTGGCTTCAAACCTGTGCAATCCTCCTGTCTCAGCCTCCCAAGAGCTTAAGCGTGTGCCATCGCTCCCGGCTGAATTATTAATTTTATTAATTAAAATTATTAATGAAGGGCTTAATACAAGCCATCTCAGTTTAGTTTGGCAGTATTGATTAACAGTGTATCTGGAGTTTTGGTGAAATAGTTTTTACTAACTAAAGAACAAAAACATGAATAGGACTTCGTAAAGGTGAGTTAAGATTGTAAAAGATAATACAAGTTTAAATTGGTCTTAATGCTTACCTAAAAAACTTGATCCTTATTCCCACTTTAAATTTGTTGGTATTTCTCGGATTGGTATGGTTCTCAGGTTCTCCCACTACCCATTACTTAGCTTGAGTCTTAAACGTAGGTAGGTACCAGATCATCAGATTCTTCAGGAATGGGTTGTGTTATTTTTCTGTTAATTTCTTATTCCTGTGGATCTTATCTTGGTCCCAGACAGTGAGAAACATTTTTAAGTTGACTATAAAATGTTTTTCTCTGGAGTTTTAAATTGTCCTAAACTTATGTCCTTATAGCTTTAGAACTTAATAATACAAACACATTGGCCACATCTCTCTTTTTTTTTCTGGATCCATGTCAACACATGAAGCCTACTTATTTCTTAGAACTTTGAAGCTACCATCCCTTTTGGACTAGCAGCAAGATTTCACATTTCCTGTTTGAGTAATATCTCAGCTCTTAACTAATTTCCTGAAATAATGTCATTGATGTCAAGCTTTATCTGTCAAGCATTCCTGGTGTAGATTACCCTGCCTCACTTTCCCTAGTACTTCTTGCTGACTTACCCCTACAGCATCTGATTAAGTAAAATACTTTAATATTTCATTTTATATATGGAAAGCAAAAAGAGGACAACAGACTGTTGCAAAGCAGGAAATAAGATAACTGTAAAAAGCCACATAACTATAAAAATCAAAATAGTGATTATTTTCTTCTATGAAAGAAAATAGTCGTTTGAGTGGCTTAATATGGTCCCAAGCATGACACATCTTAAAATTATTTTATAGCTTATGTTAATACACTGTCATTTGTTCTTAACCAAAAGGTACATTATAATCTAATTAAAATACTATTATTATAGCTGCGTGTGGTGGTGCATACTTGTAATCTTAGTACTTGGGAGACTGAGACAGTAGGATCACAGGTTCACAGCCAACCTCAACAACTTAGTGAGACCTTGTTTCAAATTTTTTTAAATGGGACCGGGGATATAGCTCAGAAGTAGAATGCCCCTGGGTTCAATCCCCAGGACCACAAAACAAACAAAACATTTTATCATTAAAGAAGATTCTAGGAGCTGGGCATGGTTACATATACCTGTAATCCCTGCTACTAAGGAGGCTGAGGCTGGAGGTTTGTGAGTTAGAGGCCAGCCTAGATAACATAGCAAAACCTTGTCTCACAATTGAGAAGGATTGGGGATGTAGCTCAGTGGTGTAGCAAACTTGGGTTCCATCTGCAGTACTGGGAGAAAAATACAGCTATTTAGTGATGTAGGAAAACAATTGCAATGTACTGTTAAGTGAAAAAAGGAAATATGTTAATTATTTCTAGGTGTTGAGATTGTAACTTTATTAATTTCTGTTTTTCCCTCATTTATAGTGAGCATGTATTTTGTACTTAAAATACTTTTTAAAATGGAAGTTCTGTTGTATAGTTTTTAGAGTTTTACTTAAAAATCAGTAAAATGACAGAGAATGTGACACTCGAAAATATATACAAGCTTTATATTTCCCTGAAAATATAAATTATTACTAGTTAAGAAATTTTGTCTTGAAACACATGTTGAATTAAGACCAAAGCAACTAATTTTGGATACCTTTTCCTTCTCCTGCTAGAAGTGGAAGACTTATTTTCTTCACTTAAACATATCCAACATACTTTGGTAGATTCTCAGAGCCAGGAAGATATCTCACTGCTTTTACAACTTGTACAAAATAAAGATTTCCAGAATGCATTCAAGATACACAATGCTGTCACAATACACATGAACAAGGCCAGTCCTCCATTTCCTCTTATCTCCAACGCACAAGACCTTGCTCAAGAGGTATGTATCCTGGGCATTTTGTTGGCATCTGCAAGGTAATTATTGGGAAGTAACTGAAAAGAGCTTCTTTGAATTAATTACTGTTGGTCACATTTCTTCTTCTTCTTTATTTTTTTTCTTCTTCTCTCTTCTTTCAATACTGGGGATTGAATTCTAGGGTATTCCACCGGTGAGTTATATCCTCAGCCTTATTTTTCACTGTTTATTTTATTATTATTATTATTATTATTATTATTATTACTATTATTATTACTATTATTATTATTTTGGCAGTACTGGGGGTGGAACCCAGGGGTTTTTTACCTCTGGGCTATACTCCCAGACCTATTTTTTAGACTTTATTTGGAAACAGGGTCTCATTATGTTCCAAAAGTCTCACTAAGTAGCTGAGGCTGGCTTCGAACCTGGCGATCCTCCTGTCTCAGCCTCCCAGGCACGGGGATTACAAGTGTGTGCCACCACGCCTGGCCTAGGTCCTGTTTTAAAATAAACAGTGAGCCGGGCATGGTGGCGCGCGCTTGTAATCCCCCGCACTTGGGAGGCTGAGGCAGGTGGTCGCACAGGTTCGAAGCCAGCCTCAGCTACTTAGTGAGGCTCTCAGCAACTTAGTGAGACCCTGTTTCCAAATAAAATATAAAATGGGTCTGGGAGTGTAGCCCGGAGGTAGAAAGCCTCTGGGTTCCACCCCCAGTACCACCATAAATAAATAAATAAATAAATAAATAAATAAATAAATAAATGCCTAAGTATATAATCTACTTTTTATTTTATATTTTTATTTATATTTTATTTTGAGACAGGTCTGTGTTATGTAGGGCCTTTCTAAGTTGCTGAATCTACCTGTGAATCTGAGATCCTCCTTTCTCAGCTTCCCAAGTACAGAGATTATGAGCCTGTACCATCATGCCCAGCTTGCTGGTCACATCTTAAAAACTTAACTAATTATGAAAGGAAAAATTACTATCTGCATTTTTTTCCCTGGTGGGGAAAATAATGATTAGTTCAAAGTAAGAGCTCTGTTCCATGAAGAGAGTTAATTTTGTACATAAAATTGCAAATTTGAAGCTAGGTGTGGTGGTACATGCTTGTAATCCTGGTACTTGGGAGGCTCAGACAGAAGAATTTGGGTTCACGGTTAGCCTCGAATACTTTAGTGAGACTCTCCACAACTTTTAGTGAGACCCTGTTTCGAAATAAAGAATAAAAAAATCAGGCTAGGGGTGTAGCTTGGAGGTAGAATGCCCTAGCACCACACACACAAAAAAAAATTACAAATTTGGATAGTATTTCAGTTATTATAAGTGTGATTTTATTGATTGAGAACTATATATTAAAAACTCAGAAAGAATGATAATCAGAGGTCATTTATCCCTTATTTATTTATTTATTTACTTATTTATTTATTTATGTGGTACTAGGGATGGAACCCAGAGGCATCCTACCTCTGAGCTACACCACCAGCCCTATTTTTTCTTTATTTTGAAACGGTCTCACTGAGTTGCAGAGGGCCTCACTGAATAGCTGAGGCTGTCCTCGAACCCGGATCCTCCTGTCTCAGCCTTTCAAATGCTGAGATTACAAGCGTGCCCCACCACGCCTGGGTTATCCCTTATATAATTTATAACTCCTAAGATTTATTACTTGTGGATATTTTACCCCTGTAATAATTTTGGACATGTTCAAAATTGTATATAGTAAGGAACTGTGACTTTCTTCTGCTAATATTCTGACTTTAATTCTAGGATCTGATGCTAGTTGATGTTCAGTGTTGAATGTGTTTGCAAACATTTTTCAAATTCAAGGTTTAAAAGAGTTCTTGTGCCAGGCCCAAAAAAGAAAGAGCTCTTGTTATTATTATAGTATTTTAATTTATTTTGATATTATAAAGATAATTCTGGAAGCCTATCAAGTATTTAATTGAATCCAAATGCAAGACAGAAAATGAGCTGTGGAAAAGATAGGACTTCCACGGTACAGACCTATAAATTAGGTTCGGAGATACTTTTCAAATTAGCATAGATTGGACCCTAAGGGAATTATTTTCATCATCAAGTTGCCTAAAATGGCAGAGACCCAACTGCAAGAAAAGTAAAGAGAAAGTCTAGTATTGCACAAGATCTAGGAGAAAATTATCTAAGGACCTGTTCCTAGAGAGGAAACTTTCCATCACCAAACTTGAAAAGAGATGGTTGAAACCAATTCACTGAGCTCATCTTTTATTATTGAAATTAGTCATGTGGTACTTTATAAAGGAATTATGGGGCTGGAGTGTAGCTCAGTGGTAGAGCACTTGCCTAGCTTGTTCTAGGCCCTGGATTCCATCCCCAGGATCACACACACACACACACACACACACACACACACACACACACACACAATTAAAACTGTAGTTTTTCTCTTTAAAATGTCACATATATGCAAGATTATTTATTTACTTACTTATATTGCGGTACTAGGAATGAAACCCAGTCATTAATGAGAAGTATAACGGGGCAGTATGAGAACAGTGCCAACAGCACAATGACATGTGCCAAATGCTGTGGGGCATGAGGGTAAAAGAGTGATAGAAAGGAGAAAGAAGCCGGGCGTGTGTGCGCATGCTTGGAATCCCAGCCTTTGGGAGGCTGAGACAGGAGGATTGCAGTTTGTGACCAGCCTCGTCTACTTAGTGAGGCCCTCTGCAACTCAGTGAGACCCTGTATCAAAATAAAGAATAAAAAATATGGCTGGGGGTATAGCTCAGAGATAGAATGCCCCTGGGTTCTATCCCTAGTACCACACACACACACAGACACACACACAAAAAAAGAAAGATAAGGAAGGTAGGAAGAAAGGAAGAAAGGGTGATTGGTAACTATCAGAAAACCTTAGAGAAGGCATTCTGTTATCAGAAGGCATAAAAGTGATAGTGATTGAGAAAGCAGCTTGGCATATTTCTTTGACATTGAGTAAAGGGTAAAATATCGTGTGTGTGTGTGTGTGTGTGTGTGTGTGTGTGCGCGCGCGCGCGCGCGCGCGTGTGTGTGTCTAGTACTAGGAGTTGAACCCAAGGACATTAAACTTCCAAGCCACATCCCAGCCCATTTATTTATTTATTTATTTATTTATTTATTTATTTATTTATTTATTTTCTGTGATATTGGGGGTTGAACCCAGGGGCAATCTACTTCTAAGCTACGCCTCCAACTTGATTTTTTATTCTTCATTTCAAAAAAGGATCTTGTTGTAAGTGTCTCACAAATGCTGAGGTTGGCCATGAAGCTCTGATCCTCCAGTCTCAAATTTCCAAGTAGGGATTATAAGCCTGTGCCACCATGCCCAGCTCTAGAACATGATCTTAAAAGATGGAGCCAAGTAAGTTAGTTTAAAAGAGCCAGTTTCAAAATAGATATAAAAATAAAATGAGCTGGAGGTGTAGAGAGATAGAATATCCCTGGACTCATTCCTCAATACTGCTGCCCCCCAAAAAACTAAGCTATATTAATAATGTGTCTTATATTGGTCAACTTTGGTAAATATTTTTAAATAACATTAATAGGTAAAAGGAGAAATCAGTTTGCATAAAAATAACTGAAAAAAATTTTAAATTCAGTACTTTTTTCTTGGTAATGAACATTTTTAAAAGGTTAGGTATATTTATTAACTTATAAGGTTAGATATATTTATTAACTTAAATAATGCCAGAAACCAGTATATCTTATTGAATTGTGAAACATCTAGTACATTGCCATTTAAATTTGTAATAAGAAAAAGAATGTCCAGATTCACCACTAGTATCTAGCATTTTCATGGAGGTCGTAGCCACTGCAATAATACAAGAAAAGGTAATGCAATATAAAGGTGTAGAGGAAAAATGAAAGCATGCATTTGCCCCAGTTTGAATGAGTTGAATTAGTTACTTTGAAGTATAAGACAACCATTGATTTGATATTCAGCATGTTGCCCACCTGTAATCCCAGCACTTGGGAGGCTGAGACAGGAGGATTGCAGGTTTGAGGCTCACCTAGGCAACTTAGCAAGTCTCTCAGCAACTTAGTAAGATACTGTTTACCCCCCAAAATAGGGATAGGGTTATAGCTCAGAGGGAGAATGCCCCTGGGTTCAACCAAATTATTTTTTCCCCTGTGGTACTGGCTTGTATGTATGTATGTATGTATGTATTATATACATATTATATAATCTTTGTTTTGTTTTTTAGGTACAAAGTATTTTAAGGCCAGTCCATCAGAAGGAAGGACAAGAATTAAGTGCTTTGCTGAATGGGCCACATTTTCAGGTACAAAATGGACAGAGTATTACATATGTGACTATTTTTCTGGCATTTATCTTTTTATTTTATTTTCCTCCCAAATCAAAGTCTTCTAGAGTTGGAAGAAACCTCGAACATTATCTAGCCACTCTTAAAAGGATATATTCTCATCTCTCTCTCTCTCTCTCTCTCTCTCTCTCTCTCTCTCTCTCTCTCTCTCTCTCTCTCTCTCCCTCTCTCCCTCTCTCCCTCTCTCTCTCTCTCACACACACACACACACACACACACACGGGAAGTCTACCTCTGAGTTATAACCCCAGCCCTATTTATTTATTTATTTATTTATTTATTTTGCGGTACTGGGGATGGAACCTAGGGGCCTTCTACACTCCCAGATCTATTTTATATTTTATTTGGAAGCAGGATCTCACTAAGTTGCTGAGAGCCATACTAAGTAGCTGAGGCTGGCTTCGAACTTGCGCGATCCTCCTGTCTCAGCCCCAAGTGCTGGGATTACAAGCCTGCCTCCCGGCTTATCTTTTTTTATTTTGATAACAGAGTCTAACTAAATTTAGAGAACCTCACTAAGTAGCTGAGGCAGTCCATGAACCTGAGATCTTCCAGGTGTATTCTACCTATGAGCTATACTCCCCAGCCCTGTATATCATCATCATCATCATCATCATCATCATTATTATTATTATTATTATTACCGTATGGGGGATGGAACCCAGGGGCATTCTACCTCTGAGTGACACCCCCAGCGATACTCCTGTCTCCGCCTCCCAAATGCTGGGATTATAAGCTTGTGCCACCACTCCTGGCTTGTTTTTTAAATTTTTGAACTGGGATCTCACCAAGTTACTGAGGATCTCACTAAGCTGCTAAGGTTGACCTTGAACCTTCAGTCTTCCTGTCAGCTTCCCAAATACTAAGATTACACATGTCTTCTATCCATTCTTGATGTTTGTTTGTTTGTGATACTGAGGATGGAACCCAGGGGCATTCTACCTCCAAGCTACATTTCCAGCCCTATTTTTTATTCTTTATTTTGAAACAGTCTCAATAAGTGGCAAGGGCTTCAAAAAGTAGCTGAGGCTGGCCATGAACCTGAGATATTTCTGTCTCAGCCTCCCAAGCACTGAGATTACACACATGTGCCCCCATGCCTAGCTCTACTTTGTTCTTTCATTTTGAAATAGGGTCTCACTGAGTTGTGGAGAGCCTCCCTAAGTTGCTGAGGTTGGCCTTGAACCTGCATTCCTCCTGTCTCAGCCTCTCAAATACTGGGATTACAAGTGTGAGCCACCATGTCTGGTTTACTCTTGATATTTATTACCTCTTTTGCAAAATGATTATTTTATTTTGGATTACAAATTTTTATATTTAAAATTAACCAAAGTTATTTTTAAATAACTCTCTTTTATTTTTAAAACTGAAGAAAAGTTCCTTCTTTTTCTTTTTTTTCCATAAATTTTGATTTATCTAAGCTGATTAGACCTTTACCTTTTTTTGCGGGGGGGGGGTACTAGGGATTGAGCCCTCGGGTGTTCTACCATTGAGCTACACTACCTAGCACTTTTTTTCATTTTTTTCCTTTGTCTTTTTTAATTTCTTTTTATTATTTTCTTGTTTACAAACCCTTGTGTCGAGGGCTGACTTCCAACATATCGCAGTGAGGGAGCATTTTCATACAGAGTCTTGCTAAGTTATTGAACACTTGTCTCTAACCTGTGGTCCTCTTGTCTCAGCCTTCCAACCCAAATACTGACATTAAAGATTGTGTCCCATACCCGGCTTTAGGCCTTTACATTGATTTTTATTTTATGAAGTTTAATAAGCATTTTTGACTTTTGTAATCCATTTCAGAGTTTTTCCTGGCACACTTCAACACATCATTAGTTAACAGTAGCTCCAAAAGATTCAGGGTTGCATCTGTACTTGAGTTGGAAAGTTTGGGACATACAGGTAATTATAGTACTTTTAAAGAATTAATGATCAGAATATTACATACATGATGAGGCTAAAAATCTCTTCACAGAAGTAAATCATGCTGTTACTTAAAATGTGGATTTCTTTGAAACAGGCACTTTTACTGGCCCATGATAAGGTTGCTGAGCAGGAAATGCAGCTAGAACCCATTACGGACGAGAGAGTTTATGAAAGCATTGGCCAGTATGGAGGAGAAACTGTAAAAATAGTTCGCATAGAAAAGGCTCGTGATATTCCATTGGTAAGTGTCCCACACCTCTGACCTTCATTCTTTCTATACAAAGATCTCACGTATGGCACATACATCAAGTCTCCATTGTATTCTTTTTTTTTCTTTAATTGCAGTACTGGGGATGGAACCCAGCGTCATTCTACCTCCAAGCTACACCCCCAGCCCTATTTTTTATTCTTTATTTTGAAACAGGGTCTCACTGAGTTGCAAAGGGCCTCTCTAAGTAGTAGCTAAAGCTATCCGTGAATTGTTATCCTCCTGTTTTCAGCCTCCCAAATGCTGGGATTACAAGCTTGTACCACCACACCTGGCTCTCCCATTGTATTCTTGATAATTTGTCTCTCTCTTTTTTTTTTATAGTGTTGAGAATGAACACAGGGGCATTCTATCTCCAAACTATACCTGCAGACCTATTTTATTTTTTATATTTTTGAAACAGGTTCTCACTAAGTTAAGTTGCTGAGGACTTCACTAAGTTACTGAAGAAGGCCACGAACTTGCAACCTCCTGTCTCAGCTTCCCAAATTACCAGGATTACAAGCATGTGTCACTATGCTCAGCTATGATTTATATCTTTCAAGGTTATCTTGTTGGAGATTATTGCTCATACCCCTTATTAAGTTGAGAAAATTTTGTTTTATTTTCTCATCCATAATTTAAAGTAATAACTTGTGAAACATTTGTTAAGGAACAAAGAGGGAATAATTTATTATTCTTCCAACTTATTTTAAACAATAGCTAGTGCCCCCAGGAATGTAAACTATGCTCCCTGCCTTTTCTGGTGTAGGGGGGCAGTATACAAATTTTGGGGGTAGTTGGTCCAGGTGCACCCACACTTTGATCTCATCTGAACAGGCCAATTTCCCTGCTCTTAATGTTTTATGAGCTGATGCCTGTGCATTAGCTGAGAATACTGGAGTTGATGATCCTTTTTCCAATCTAATGGTTTGGAAAATAGTAAGAAATAATGACATAAGTCCTAACATTGCTCATTATAATGTCAGAGTAATGACCCTAGTAGGATTCTCTATAATCCCATGTTAGAGGCCTAATCCAGGGACTCACAGGGACAACTCTCTTAATAATCTGTTCTTGTTAGACACTTTTGAGAGCAAAAGTCTCCATTTGCTAACAGAATTTGAAGAGTAGATATATAATAAAGAAGGGGAAGTCAGGCATGGTGGTGCATGCTTGTAATCCCAGTACTTGGGAGGCTGAGACAGGAGGATCTGGGTTCATGGCCAGCTTCAGCTACTTAGTGAGACCGTCCACAACTTAGTGAGACCTAGTTTCATAAGGAAAAAAAAATTGGGCTGGGGGTATAGCTCAGAGGTAGAGTGCTCCTGGGTTCAATCCCCAGCACCACAAAAAAAAAGGGGGAAATTGTGAGAATATAATTTTTTTCTATCAAAGGATTAACTTCATTAAAAGTAACTCCATTTTATAAAACCACCATTTTGTAACCTTTTATAAGTCCTTGTTTCATCATGAACTTCCTTTTACTGACTACTGCAAATGCCAACTCCTCCCCTGACATTCCATTCTGTATGAATTAGCCAACACGTAACAGTGTGAAGCCAGCTTCCAGATAGGAGGATGGTGTAGAAGTCTGCCTTTAGGGATAAAAACTGGGTGAACATCCTACCCATGGCACTTGCTTACCCAACGCTTTTGTTGGTAGTATGCAGTTTTTGCAAAAAGTAGAATTTCCTTGCAGGGTGTGTGTGTTGGGGGAGTATGTATCCTTGGCATTTGTTGGATAGGTTTTATATGTACAGCCTTTCAAAGCTCTGATCTTAGACAGCTCTCATTGCCTTAAGTAGCTCTTCTTTATAATCAGAGAAATATTTTTGACTCCTACTTATCTCAATTGTGCCTTAATGTAGCACGTGAATAAGGAATGTATTTTGTAGGCAGGTTATGTAAGTAATTCCCCCATCAAAATGCAAATTACAGCAGTCCTGAGAAAATGTTAAAAGTTTAGGAGAACAAGCTTTATACATTTCCAGTCTTTTAGTAACATTTTTCAGTTGTGCTTTCAATTTGTATAATAAATATTAAGATTTAATATATTTTAATGCAAATTGGATGCAGCTATATTTAACATTTGAATAATCTACCAGCTTGGTACTCATTTCTTCTCTCTCTCTTTTTTTTTAAGGTACTGAGGATGGAACCCAGGGGCATTCTACCTTTGAGCAACACCCTAGCCCTATTTTTTATTCTTTATTTTGAAACAAGGTCTCACTAAGTAGCTGAGGCCTCGAACCTGTGATCCTCCTGTCTCTCCGTATATTTTGAATTTTTAAAGCTCTTTATAAAGTGATGCTCATTAATTATGCCTAAATATAGTATAAACATTTTTTTTTGGGTAGTACTGGGGGTGGAACCCAGAGGCTTTCTACCTCCAGGCTATACTCCCAGACCTATTTTGTACTTTATTTGGAAACAAGGTCTCACTAAGTTGCTGAGAGCTTCACTAAGTAGCTGAGGCTGGCTTTGAACCTGTGCAATCCTCCTGTCTCAGCCTTCCAAACGCGGGGATTACAAGTGTGCACCACCACACCCGGCTTCCTAAATGTAGTATAAACATTTGAATAAGATCTGGCAAATAGAGAACAAATATCTTCATAGGTCTTCACATGTTATTTTTAAGCAAATGCATTTTTCTGCTATTATATGTTTTAGAATTTTTTTTTATTTCAGAATGCTAATAGTGTTTTTGAAGCAGAAAATGTGGGCCAAATGGTTAGCGTTAATTATTACTCTATGTAAGTAAATTTATTTCCCAAAATAATTAGCGGGCATGGTGGTACACGTTTGTAATCCCAGTACTTGGGAAGCTGATACAGGGGAATCTCAGGTTAACAGCAAACTCAGCTACTTAGTGAGGCCCTCCTCAACTTAGTGAGACCCTGTTTCAAAATAAAGAACATAAATTAGGGCTGGAGTGTAGCTCGGAAGTAGAATGCCCCTGGTTTCAATCTCTAGGACTGCTAAAAATTAAAATTAAAAAAAAAAGAAGAAATTGCCAGGTATGGTGGCACACACCTGTAATCCTGATACTTGAGAGGCTGAGACAGGTAGATCATAAGTTCAAGGACAGCCTCAGCAATTTAGAAAGACTTTTATCTACCTAACAAGACCCTATTTCAAAATGAATAATAATAAAAAAAGGCTGGAGGTGTAGCTTGGGGGGGGGTATGCCCCTGGTTTCAATCTCTTCTCTCCTCTTCTCTTCCCTTCCCTTCTCTTCTCTTCTCTTCTCTTCTCTTCTCTTCTCTTCTCTTCTCTCTCTCTCTCTCTCTCTCTCTCACACACACACACACGCACACGAAGAAATAAAAATTTTATTTTTATGTTTATATTATGTGTTGTGCTTTATTTTTTTTAAGGGTGCTACAGTACGTAATGAAATGGATTCTGTCATCATTAGCAGGATAGTAAAAGGAGGTGCTGCAGAGAAGAGTGGTCTCTTACATGAGGGAGATGAAGTTCTGGAGATTAATGGCATTGAAATTCGGGGGAAAGATGTCAATGAGGTATTCGACTTGTTGGTAAGTTGAAGCAGGTAGTATCATAATTGGTATCTTATTTGTTTATTTATACATAAGTACATATATTCATACTTCCTTACATACTGGGGATTGAACCTCCGGAGGCATTCTACCTCCAAGTTATATCCTCAGACCAATTTTATTTTTTATTTGGAAACAGTCTCACATAGTTGCCAAGGCTGGTTTCCAACCTGCGATCCTCCTGTCTCAGTCTCCTAAATTCTAGGATTACAAGTGTGCGCCACCATGCTGGGCTTTTTTTATAGTCTTAATAATAGTACCATTTCTCCTATCTACTAATGTCTGTTGTGAAATCCAGAAAACATCCTCATATCCCTTCCTCCATTCAATCCCATCTCATTGCTTTGGTGTTTCAAATGCCATTGGTAGCTGGGTGTGATGGTGCATGCTTATAACCCCAGTACTTGGGAGGCTGAGACTGGAGGATTGTAGGTTCGTGGCCAGCCTCAGCAACTTTGTGAGACCCTGTTTTTAAAAAGAGAATAAAAAAATAGGGCTGGGAGTGTAACTCGGAGATAGAATGTTCCTGGGTTCAATTCTAGTACCACCAAAAAAAAAAAAAAAAAAACCCATTGTCATTTTTAACCCATTTTATTGTCTGCTATCTTTAGGTTGAACGTTGCTTCCTGCTGTGTTAGTACCAGAAGTTGTAATAACTACACTCTAGGCTTGAGGTATCTGAATGGATCAATCAGTGGCACACTTGGCTATAATAGAGAAACTAGTAGTAGAACTTTATACAGTTAAAAAATAGAATGGATGACAGAGAAGGCATCTAGGAACTGAGTATTTGCTTGTAAGACTGTGGATGAGCCACGCTTGATGTCACAGGCCAGTAATCCCAGTACCGAGAAGGCTGAGATGAGAATCTGAGACAGAAGAATCAGAGGTTCTAGGTCAGCCTTGGCAGTTTAGAGAGGAGGCTCTCAGCAACCTAGTGAGAGCCTTTTTTTTGTTTGTTTGTTTTTGGCGGGTCTGGGGATGGAGCCCAGAGGTATTCTGAGCTACACCTCCTGCCCAATTTTTTATTCTTTATTTTGAAACAGGGTCTCACTGAATTGCAGAGGGCCTCACTAAGTAGTTGAGTCTGTCCGTGAACCGTGATCCTACGGTCTCAGCCTCCCAAATGCTGGGATTACAAGTGCGCCACCACGCTCGGCTAGTGAGAGCCTTTTTAAAAACAAAAAGTAAGCTGGGCATGGTGGTGCATGCTTGCAATCCCTGCACCTGGGAGGCTGAGACAGGAGGATCATGCAGGTTTGAAGCCAGTCTCAGCTACATAATGAGGCTCTCAGAAACTTAATGAGACCCTGTTTCCAAATAAAATATAAAATATGTCTTGGATTATAGCTTGGAGGTAGAAAGCTCCTCTGGGTTCTATCTCCAGCACCACAAAAAAATTAAAAATAAATAAATAAATAGTAAGCAGGGTGTGGTGGTACAGGCTTGTAATCCCAGTATTTGGAAGACTGAGACTAGAGAGAAGATTGCAGGTGTGCAGCCAACCTTAGAAACTTAGTGAGGTCCTTTGCAACTTAGTGAGACTTTGTTTCAAAATAAAAAATAAATAGGACTAGGGTATAGCTCAAGAAGTAGAATGTCTCTAGGTTCAATCCCCAGTACCCCCAAAAATTAAGTAAAAAAGGGCCGATGGTGTAGCTCATAAGTAGAATGACCCTGGTTTTAATTTCTAGTACCACACACCCACACAAAAGACTGGAAATTCCATTATAGTCCAGTTTGGGGAGTTATGGTTCATAAGATCATGGAATTCTTTTCACAAATACAGATTTTAAAAATAACTTAATCTTTCTTTTGCAGTCTGATATGCATGGTACTTTGACATTTGTTCTGATTCCCAGTCAGCAGATCAAGCCTCCTGCTGCCAAGGAAACAGTAGTAAGTGATTTAAAAAAAAAATGTTCATTATTTATTGTTCTATGGCAATTACTTATTTGTATCAGAAATGACACTGTTAATATCTCTGGCACTCAAGTAAAAGGAAGGAAAATTGAGTGTGGTGGTGCATGCCTGTAATCCTAGTACTTTAAAAGCTGAGGCAGAAGGATCACAGGTTCAAGGCCCGCCTCAGCAACTAAGTGAGACCCTATTTAAAAATAAAAGTAAGCCGGGCGTGGTGGCGCACGCTTGTAATCCCCGCGCTTGGGAGGCAGAGACAGGAGGATCGCGCAGGTTCAAAGCCAGCTGCGCGCGCTGGTTTAGGAGACCCTGTTTCCAAATAAAAAATGTTAAAATAGGTCTGGGAGTGTAGCCCGGAGGTAGAAGGGCTTCCAGGAACCCCAGCACCACCAAAAAAAAATAAATAAATAAAATAAAAGTAAGCCGGGCGTGGTGGCACATGCTTGTAACCCCAGCATTTGGGAGGTTGAGACAGGAGGATCTGGGTTCGTGGACAGCCTCAGCTACTTAATGAGGCTTTTTGCAACTCAGTGAGACCCTGTTTCAAAATAAAGAATAAAAAATAGGACTGGGGTGTAGCTCAGAGGCAGAATGCCCCTGGGTTCCATCCTCAGTACCGCAAAACAAAACAAAAAATAAAGCCAGGCATAGTGGTACATGCTTGTAATCCCAGCATTTGGGAGGCTGAAACAGGAGGATCGTGGTTCGTGGCCAGCCTCAGCTACTTTGTGAGGTCCTCCACAACTTAGTGAGACCCTGTCTCAAAATAAAGAAAAAATAAGGCGGTGTGTGTGTGTGTGTGTGTGTGTGTGTGTGTGTGTGTGTGTGAAACTTGAAGCTAAAATGCCCCTGTGTTCAGCACTGAGTACTGCAAAAATACTTACATACATACATACATACATACATACATGCATACATGCATACAAAGGTGGACTGAAGATGTAGCTCAGGAGTAGAATGCCTGTGGATTCAATCCCTAAGATCATACCCACGCCAATAAAAGTTTAAAAAAAAAAAATCCTGGGTGTGGTGGTACACACTTGTAATCCCAGCATTTGGGAGGCTGAGATACCCTCAGCTACTTAGTGAGGCCCTCTGCAACTCAGTGAGACCCTGTTTCAAAATAAAGAATAAAAAAATAGGGCTGGAGGTGTACCTCAGAGCTAGAATGCCCCTGGGTTCCATCCTCAGTACCTAAAAAAAAAAAAAAAAAAAAAAAGAGGAGGTACATTCAGCAATTTTTATTTCAGTAAATATAAAATATTTACATTTCAAATTTAGCAAACTGAGCCTTTTTAAGCTTAAAAGAATGTACTTCAGTTTGACAGTATTTATGATTTCTAACATTGAATTTTGCCTTTAGATTTCATTACTATAGAGTCCAGAAATTCCACTCTGAGGTATATATTCAAGACAAATGAAAACATACATTCACAGCAGAACTTGCAGATAAATATTCATGGCAGCAATATTCATAATAGCTAGAAAGCAGGAACACCCCAAATATCCACCAACTGAGAACTGAAGACGAACTATGCTTTTTCTAGACAGTGGTATGTCATTTAGCAATAAAGAGACTAAGTATATATGCTACAATAGAAATGAACTTAAAGAAGTTAGTTGTGGTGGTTCATGCTTGTAATCCAGTACTTTGGAAGCTGAGACAGGATGACTGCAGGTTCGCAGCCAGCCTCAGCTACTTAGTGAGGCCCTCCACGACTTAGTGAGACCCTATTTCAAAGAATAAAAAGAAAAAAGAAAAAATAGGGCTTAGGGTATAGCTCAGAGGTAGAATGCCCTTGGATTCCATCCTTAGTACTGCCAAAATATATATATATTTTTTAATAGCTTATAAATATTTTAAAAATGCAAAAAGAATATGTTGGGCCAGAAGGTAATTGTATCTAAACAATTCTATAATTTGACATTTAGACAGATTTCATGTGATTGAAAAACACTATTTTCATGAGATAACGCTGTTCTGAAACTATAGCATTATTATATATCCTGGAGCTTTCCTTTGGGGGTCAGTTTTTCTCCTTCATTTAAAAAATGCTCTCTTCTTCATTTGGAAAACAAGCCATAAACAAAAGGAACATTGGTGGGTATAATTTCTAGAACTGATAAGAATTGATCAGAGAAATATATAAAAGATATTATATAATATGTATTAAGGCAGTACCCAGACTTTAGCACATTCACATGGGTAATTTCTCTAATATGAAATAAACTTTTCTTAGAAGGAAATAAGAGCTTTTGTTCCTAATATTAGGTGTATTTGATTAGATGGATTTGTCACATAAACAAAGCATGTTCTCTGTACTCCTCTTCCTTGCCTGACATAAAGAGGGCCACCGCGCCAAGCCATTTAAATTGGGATAGCCAGGGCAAGGACTGCCTGGGCAGGAGGATATGGGAAAGGATCTCTGGGTGATTTTGTTGGCCTCTGGCAAAGTTCATAAACATAGATGTTCTTTTCTCAGTGATCTTTGAAATTTCTCTCAGGGTAATAATTCTCCATGATATTTTTACCTAACAACTACCCAAAGAATCTGATAAAAATGCAGTCTCAAAGTCTGGAGTATAGCATAAGAATTCAGCATTTTAATAAACATCCCAGCAGGTGATCTGGCAAACCGGTTTGAAAAACAAAATGCTGTCTTCAGAAGGTGATTTGATAAAATTCTCAAGCTGACTACAAGTCCAATTTAACAGATCTCTGAAGAGCCTGATAAAAATGGTCTCTCCAGTACTTTAAGTGATGCTGAAAATTTCATGTTTAGATTTCCAAGGATTTGGGGCTAAAAAGTAATTGGAATCAAACCCAGAGGCATTATATCTCTGAGCTACAGTATACCCAGACTGATTTAATTTTTTTTTTTTTTTGCGGTACTGGGGGACAGTCTACCTCCGTGTGACACCCCCAACCCTATTTTTTACTCTTTATTTTGAAACAGGGTCTCACTGAGTTGCAAAGGGCATCACTAAGTAGCTGAGACTGTCCTCGAACTGTGATCCTCCTATCTCAGCTTCCCAAATAATGATATTACAAGCATGTGCCATTATGCCCGGCTGATTTTATTTAATTGGAAATAGGGTTTTACTAGGTTGTAGAAAGCCTCACTGAATTGCTGAGGCTGTCTTTGAACCAGCAATCCTCCAGTTTTAGCCTCCCCAATACTAGGATTACAAGTGTCTGCCACTATGCCCAACTAAAGTAACAGTTTAAACAGATTCTGCAAACATTAATTGGCAAGAACAGTACTTGAGCAGAGTTTTTCATGAGGCATATTTCTAGTTCATCCTACATATTAGATACTTTTCTCATACCTTTTTTCTTACTTTTCACCTATTTGGTACTTGGCATTCTACCTCTGAGCTACAACACCAGCCCTTTTTATTTTTTATTCTGAAACAAGTCTGGCTAAGTTGCTAATAGTCTTACTAAGTTGCTGAGGCTGGCCTCGAACCTATGATCCTCCCTTCTTAGCCTCCCAAGTACTGAAATTACAGGTGTGCACCTCCATGCTCTGCATGCACATTCTTCTTAACCAATTTTCCAGCTGTGTGTTGATTCATTACTATCCCACATGACTTTCTAAAATTCATTTTTGGACCCAGCACAGTGGCACATACCTGTAATCCCAGTACTTGAGGGCTAAGACAAGGACGATCACAAGGTATTGCCCAGCCTGGGCAACTTAATGAGATCCTGTCTCAGAAAATAAAAGGGGCTGAGAGTGTAGCTCACTGGTAGCACACCTTTGGAGTTCAGTCCCTAGTATCATAAATACATAAATGTATAAAATACATGTAAATAAAAAAAAATACATGCATAAAAATTTATTTTCATTACCGCTAACAAAGTATTCAAGACTTTATTGGGAAATCAAATGTTTTCACATCAAGAATAGGAGGAATGTAGACATAGAAGGAGAATCTATAGGTGAGCAAATAAAGTGACCTGAGGAGGGAGAGGGAAATTTTCTAATGTACATGAAGTACATTCCCAAACGTATCAAAGTTAATGACTAAGCCAAACATGAGAAGGAGGGAGGGGGGAACAGAATAGTAGTGTAGATTGAACCCAGGGTCATTCTACAACTGAGGAACATCTTCAGGGTCATTCTGCCACTGAGGTACATCTTCAGCCCTTTTTATTTATTTTTAAAATTTGAGACAGTCACCGGGTGTGGTGGCGCACGCTTGTAATCCCTGCGTTGGGAGGCTGAGACAGGAGGATCGCACAGGTTCGAAGCCAGCCTCAGCTACTTAGTGAGGCTCTCAGCAACTTAGTGAGACCCTGTTTCCAAATAAAATATAAAATAGGTCTGGGAGTATAGCCTGGAGGTAGAAAGCCTCTGGGTTCCACCCCCAGTACCACCAAAAAAAAAAAAATTTTTTTTGAGACAGTCTCGCTAAGTTTTTCAGGCCACCCTCCAACTCAAGATCCTCCTGTCTCAGCCTCCCAAGTAGCTAGGATTAAGGTGTTGCCACTGTACCTGGCTAAAAAATTCTAATACTTTATTAAATTTCATGTAGCCTATTGCTGATTGGGAATAGTCAGTTTTCTCAGCGTTTTATAAGTGTAAAAAAGATGTTCTCTAAAGTGATTTTTGAGGCAGAACAGTATTATCTTTATGATATACGGCCACAGTTAAGGTGAAGGTAAGAGACTTAAGCCAAATGGCAATCTAAAAGAAATGGACTCAGAATTATAAAACTCTTAGATGTACTTACTACTTGGCTCATTAGGCCTGAATGTGTGCCTTAATCTTTCGGGACAGAAACTCTCATTCCTTGTAGGTGTTATATGTTATAGTTCATTCAATGAAGGTGGCTTTCTCACATACATTGGAAATGCCACATGCTATTTTTCGGGTGAGGTAAAAATTAGAAATTAACTAGGGGTGGTGGCGCACGCTTATAATCACCACACTTGGGAGGCTGAGACAGGAGGAGCCTGCAGATTCAAAGCCAGCCTCAGCTGCCTTAAGAGACCCTGATTCTAAATAAAATATAAAATAGGTCTGGGAGTGTAGCCCAGAGGTAGAAGGCTCCTGGGTTCCATCCCCAGTACCACCAAAAAAAAAAAAAAAGGAAATTAAAGAGAATATTAATGCCTTTATGCCTTTTTAGATGCAAGAATACTTTGTTATATTTTAGAAAGGCATATCAGAGAAAATAACTTAGATTTCTATAAAAGTCATGTGAGTTCTTAATTACCTTTAATGCTAAATAGCAAGGGCACAATTCTTTTATTGTATCCCCATATACAAAAGCACATTATTAGCAAAAATCATAACATAGTATTAGTGGTATTTCAAAGTCTACTTAGTAGACTTAGGAATTGATTGTAATCTTTTTGTTTGTGTGTGGTACTGAGGATTGAACCCAGGGGCATTCTACCTTTGAGCAACACACATAGCCTTATTTTATTCTTTATTTTGAAACAGGGTCTCACTAAGTTGGATAGGGCCTCACAAATTGCTAAGGATGGCCGTGAACCTGCAATCCTCCTCTCTCAGCCTCCCAAGTACTGAGATTACAAGCATGCGCCACTACACTAGCTGATTTTAATCTTTATTTAGATAATTTTAACAGTCTGAGGTGTGTCTGTCTCATGGAACTTTAGAAGAAATACCAGGAGATTAAGGCAGAGTTGCATTAATGGTGTCAAAGGGTGATAGCCACAGGGAAACTGACACCTGCTTACATGAGATGTGGTAAGGTTTAAAGCCTACCTTTTCTGGTAATAGAGGTTTAGAATTTGCACACCTTATGGGATTGTCACTGTTGTTAGAAGTCAGAGACTTTTTTATTACATTTCTTCTGTTGTCAAGCCTTTGGGGGACCTTTACACCCCAGCTTGTTAGCTGCTAACAGTAAAATAGTCAGGGGACTCTTGTACATGTTCGTATTCCACGTAGAGATAACAACAGATAATCTTGCAGATACTGTCCCCAAATACTGTTACTTAACGAAGCACCCTTTCAACTCATTTCTTTACATTTTTGAACAAGCATAACATTTAAATTATATTTATGCTCCATATTTTGTGTTGCCTTTTTATCCTTTAGATTCATGTTAAAGCTCATTTTGACTATGACCCATCAGATGACCCTTATGTTCCATGTCGAGAGCTAGGACTGTCTTTTCAAAAAGGGGATATACTTCATGTCATCAGTCAAGAAGATCCAAACTGGTGGCAGGCCTACAGGGAGGGGGATGAAGATAATCAGCCTCTAGCTGGGCTTGTTCCAGGTAAGAGACATAAGAGAAAATACGTAGTATTAAAAGAATTTTTAAGGGGCCAGGAATATAATTCAGTGGAAGAGTATATGTGCTTAACATGCATAAAGACCTGGGTTCAGTCCCTTAAAAAATTTTTTTTCAGGTACAAGTCTAAAAGAAGATGAAAGTCAGGCATTTTGAAAGCCTTCTATGTTAAAATCTTAATCCTGTGAGGAATAATGTATTACATTTATTTGTAACATTAGTAACTTAAAGGTGGGAATAAAAAATTAACATGTATACATATGGAAAAAAGGGAATACAAATAATAAATGCAAGGGAATATGTTGAATGTATCTTGGGATCAAAAAGTGATGGATGCCCACATATTACTTTGGAAAAGTAATGCCTAGGATTGATATGTTTAATTTGAGGTAACTCTAAGTTAAACTATTTAATTTTCTAGTAATGGCTTATTATTTATCTTTATATAGTGGCTGATTTATAGTTCAATAATACATATCCTATGGTTAGTTGAATGGGGTTGAAACTTAATATTTTAAACATTTGGAGGCTTATATATCATGACTAACGTTAGTGTAATGTGATGGCAGAAGAATTTGGAAAAAATGTATATGAAGAATTATTTTTAGTATTTTCCTCTTGATTAAAAAATATTTGTATTCTTTTATCTTAAATAATTTTTTCTTTCTGCTATAAAGGAAAGAGCTTTCAGCAGCAAAGGGAAGCCATGAAGCAAACCATAGAAGAAGATAAGGAGCCAGAAAAATCAGGTGAGACATTTATATTTGACATTAATAAGAGATGTCTTGGATTTTTATCTAGAACAGTGTTTAAATTTGCAGATCAGTTAGAATTGTGAAGAAAAATGTATTCATGGAAAGAGTAAAGTAAGAGTCAAAACTGATTATCTTAGGGTGATAAAGATTTAAAGATTAAAGATCGACTTCCGGGAAGATGGCGACCGAGAAAAGCGGGGCTTAAGAGCCCCGCTAACAACTAATCTCCATTACCACAAAATCAGCGCCTTTCATAGCCAGAAAACACCATCACCAGAGAAACAAAAAAATCACCAGGCTCCAGAGAGAAAGCAGTCTGAGAACAGAGCTCAGAGCCACAGAGGAGATACACCGGCCTCACGCCCGAGGCCGCGGCAGCAGCGCCATACTACCGGCGGCAGCGGCGACTTCACCGGACAGCTACAGCAAGCTGAGGTGAGCCGCTGCGGAACAGCCAGGCGGGATTTCTCGCCGCAGGTAAAATCTAAAGCTCCCAGTGGCTGAGCTCAGCACACGCTGCAGGGATTCAGAGTGGAAATCAAAACCAAGAAGAAATACGCCAGCCTCACGGCCGAGGGCGTAACGGCAGCGCCATATTGTCACCGGCGGCAGCAGCAGAGAATTCACCAAATCCAGTACAGCTACATCTGCGTACTCAAGAACAGTGAGTCAAATTGCGGGCCACAGAGGAGAAATCCCAGTACTGTACTCCCTGGGACTTGACCCAGTGGGGGAGGGGCGGTGGCAGAGATATCACACCATAGGAGAACGTGCAACCTGGCACCCCCCACAGTCTAAAGCAGCCTCTATCGACTCTCTGGGTCAGAGACTCTGTGATACAACCCAGTAAAGGAGCAGTGGAGTCTGAGATACTACAGACTCGAGATCCAGAACACCTTAAGTGAAGTCATAGTGACCCAAGGGAAGAACCCAGAGAAGGCACAAACTTCTGAAATCATGGGAAAGAGGAATAATACTGGAGCAATGAATGCCCACAACACCACAACATCAGAACCCGATAAAACAGAAAATCAGAGATTTCTAGAAGATCAAATCAGGAAAATAACTGTAGAAATAATAGAGGTGCTTCGAAAAGAACTCAGAGAGAGCCAAAAAGAGATAAAGGATGCAATTAATGAAGTAAAGGCCTCAATTCAAAGCACAAACAACCGATTAGACCACATGGAGAACAGAATCTCGCTCTTAGAAGATGATCATTCCAAAAATGAACGCATAGTTTCTAATCTAGGAAAAAATATCCGACAGCAGGAATATGATATTGAAGAAATATGGGCCCATTTTAAGAGAGCTAACCTAAGAATAATTGGAATAGAGGAGGGAAAAGAAAGTGAAACCAAAGGGCTCAACAATCTCTTCAAGGAAGTAATAGCAGAAAATTTTCCAAACATAGAGCAAGAGGTTGATACACAGGTCCAGGAAACTCATAGAACTCCCTTTGGACAGGTTCAGAGAAGAGGATCCCCATGCCACATAATTGTCAAAATGACCAATGTGGAAGCCAAGCAGAGAATCTTAAAGGCAACAAAAACAAAGGGCCAAGTGACATTCAGAGGCAAACCAATTAGAATCACTCCAGACTTCCCAAACCAAGTCATGAGAACCAGAAGGGCTTGGAGTAACATATTCCAAACTCTGAAAGAAAACAACTTCCAGCCAAAAATTTCTTACCCAGCAAAACTTTCTATCAAATTAGATGGAGAAATAAGAAGCTTCCATGACAAACAGAAACTGAAGGAATTTATGTCTTCAAAACCAGCACTAGAGAAAATACTCAAAGAGATTAACTACAAAGAAGAAATAGGTAACACACACAAGAACCAGAGAAACAAGAGTTTCCATCCAACAGACAACTAAGATTGGTTATCTGTGGAGATTCATTACTTATGTTAGTCTTTTACCTATCTCTAAATGGTATTGTTTGCCTTTATTGTTGTTAATTTTTAGGATTTCTAGTTGGAATATTAATATACCTTCAGATAGAGCATTTGGAAATATTTTATCCCATTCTATTAATAACTGTTAACTCTGTTTACATTGTCTTTGGATATGCAATATTTTTTTTTATTTTTTAGGGAGTTTGTATACTCTTCTGTTGCCTGTGCCATTGAAATCATATCCAAGAAATCACTGCCAATTTCAATGTTGTGAGGTTTAATGACCCAGATTTTCTCCTAAAAGTTTATAGTCTTAAGATTTATATTTAGGTCTTTTATCTATTTTGAGTTAATATTTGTATATGGGATTAGGTAAGGGTCCAACTTTATTCTTTTCCATGTAATTATTATGTTTCAACAATATTTAGTTAAAATATTATTATTTCTACCACCAAATGTTTGTGGAAACCTTGTCAAAAATAACTTGACAATATAGGGAAGAATTTAGCTCTAGGCTTTTATTTAACTCCAATGGTTTATATATCTGCCTTTAGAATAGTACTACACTGTTTCAATTATTGTAGCTTTATATGGTTTGAAATCAGAAAATATATATCTTCTAGCTTTGTTCTTTTTCAAGATCGTTTTGGGTATCTAGAGTCCATTTTCCATATTAGGATAGATTTTTTTTTCTGAAAAATAAATATATAAATATATGATAGTTTCACCTAAAAAAATAGAAAAAAAATATTCTCTGGTAAGAAAGAAAGTAAAAAGAAATATTGAAATGTTATCTTTAAGTCATCAAAAGCTTGGTATCAGACAAATGAAACTGTTATGTGAGATTATCATTTTTAATTTTGGATAAATTGCTATAATACCAGATGTCAACCACTAAGCCAAGCATGGGAGGGAGGGATGGGGAGAGAATGGGGTGGGGATCGGGTGGGGGCTGACTGGGCATTGTGTGCATGTATGTCTACAAAAGTTTGTATCCCACTATGATGTATGAATACAGTGCACCAATAAAAATAAAAATAAAAAATAAAAATAAAGATTAAAGATCTACAATAGGTAATTAATGGAAAATTATAAATGTTATTAGAAAATAGTTCAATGAACAGTCTATTAGTGTATAAATGTATATTAAAACTGCTATTCAGTTTGAAATATCTAGTTTTAATAAAACAATTATCACACTTATACTTACTTATGATTGCTTAACAGGAAAATTATGGTGTGCAAAGAAGAATAAAAAGAAGAGGAAAAAGGTTTTATATAATGCCAATAAAAATGATGGTAAGTTTTACTCAGGTATAGCTGTAGTTATATCTGAAAGGGGTTTAAATCTGATGAAAGAAATAAAAATGTTTTCAGGAAGTTTTACCCTTAAGAAACTCCTGTTTTTACCCTTAATATAGCATATGTGCTTAAGAAAGTTACTTAATAGAAGTTATTTGCCTTTAGAGTCCTATGAATAATACAGTGTTTTAAGTTCTGGGAAATACTGGTATAAAAAGTGAAGTACTAGTTAGCATATATGGTGTTAAATCAGTGGTTTCCTCCAGCTTTTCTTTAGATCCTTTCTTTACAAAACTATATATATATATTTGTGTGCGTGATAGTAAGAATTGAACCAGGGGCACTCTACCTCTGAGCTATAATCCCAGCCTTATTTTTTCTTTACTTTGAAACCTTTACTTAGGGTCTTTCTAAGTTGCAGAGGGCCTCACTAAGCAGTTGAGGTTGGCCATGAACCTATGATCTTCCTGTCTCAGCTTCCAAAGTACTGGGATTGATTACAATTGTGCACTGCCACACTTAGGTCAAAATTATGATTTCTAAGAAATTCTTACAAAACAGATATGTCTTACATTAAAAAAAAAAAAAGTAGTTCATCTAAATAGCATACATCACAGAGGCAGCTCTTTGCACAGAGCCCACTACTGAGTAGCTGAATCAGGCACAGAAATTTTTCTTTTATGTTGTTTGCTAAGATTAAAAAGACTTTAAGTTATAGGTTTTCTTAAAAAATTAACAGTTCTGTCTGGTGTTGTGGCGCACACCTATAATCCCAGTTCTTGGGAGGCTGAGAGAGGAGGATTACAGGTTCGAGGCCAGTCTTAGTTATTTAACAAGGCTCCTGCAGCTTAGTAAGACCTTGTTTCAAAATTTCAAAATAATAATGCCTGAGAGTGTATTGTTCATAGGTAAATGCCCCTCCATTCAATCCCCAATACCACAAAAAAAAAAAAGAAAGAAAGAAACAAGGATTCTGACAACACTGGACTTACACTCTCAAGTGACCACAGTCCACTGGGCCTCAGTGATAGCTGCTGCCCTTATATTTGCGCTCCTGCTGTCTAGTTCAGCACTTTCCATCACTTCTGGTTTTTATAAACCCAACTTGATTTTTTTTGTTGATCTTTATTGGCAGTTGAATTTGCTACCCTTGCTTTCCAAGACAAAATAAGGTACTCCTTCTTACACAGTTTATAAGGTTTATTATTTTAAGAACAGAAATATTTGAGGTGGAGTAAATTTAATGAAGACAAAATGTTATAGGTTATTTAGTTATTTCATACCATGATAAATCTGAGATTCTTTTTTTCTAAAATAAATCTTTTTTTTTTTTTTTTTTTTGGTGGTGGTACTGGGGGTGGAACCCAGGGGCTTTCTACCTCCAGGCTATCCTCCCAGACCTATTTTATACTTTATTTGGAAACAGGGTCTCACTAAGTTGCTGAGAGCCTCACTAAGTAGCTGAGGCTGGCTTCGAACCTGTGCGATCCTCCTGTCTCAGCCTCCCAAGCACAGGGATTACAAGCGTGTGCCACCATGCCTGGCTCTAAAATAATTTTATTTATTTATTTATTTATTTATTTATTTATTTATTTATTTATTTATTTATTGGTGTGGTACTGTTGTTTCTGAAAGCCCTTCTACCTCCGGGCTATACTCCCAGATCTATTTTATACTTTTGTATTTTAATACTAATTGGCATTATATAAATAAGATTGGGTTTTTAAAAATCTTACAAATATGATTAATACCTATTTCATGTTTTGAAACAGTCTTACTGGTTCAGTTCTTGAGAGTTACTGTGCTATAAATAACTTGATAAATCTGAAACCTACAGATATGTAAGTTAAGAGTGTAGATCAAAATGCTGCCACAGCCAGGTTGGTGGCACACACTTGTAATTCCAGCATTCAGGAGGCTGAGACCAGAGGATCCTGGGTTGTGGACAGCCTCAGCTCCTTAGTGAGGCCCTTCGCAACTCATTGAGACTCTGTTTCAAAAATAAAAAGGCTTAAAAAAAAATAGAGCTGGGGGTGTAGCTTGGAGGTAGAATGCCCCTGTGTTCCATCCCCAGTACTACAAATAAAAAAAGCTACCACAATCTAATTGTACATGTTAGAAGGAACAAAGAATAGTGCAAAGCAAAACCAGGCATGGTGGCACATGCTTGTAATCTCAATACTTGGGAGACTGAGACAGGAGGATTTGTAATCCCAATACTTGGGAGGCTGAGACAGGAGGATCAAAGGTTCATGGACAGCCTCAGCTAATTAGTGAGGCCCTCTGCAATGTAGTGAAACCCTATTTCAAAATAAAGGATACAAAATAGGGCTGAGGGTGTAATTTAGAGGTAGACTGCCCCTGGGTTAAGTCCCCAGTACTGCAATAAATACACAAACAAACAAATAGAATTAAAAAAATAGGGCTGGAGGTGTAGCTCAGAGTGTAGAATGCCCCTGGGTTCAATCCTCAGTACTGCAAAAATAAGTAAATAAAAAAGCTGAGCGTGGTGGCACATGCTTATAATTCCAGTAATTGGGAGGCAGCCAGCCTCAGCTATTTAGTGAGGCCCTCTGGAACTTAGTGAGACCGTTTGAAAATAAAGAATAAAATTAGGACAAAGGGTGTAGCTCAGAGTTAGAATGCCCCTGAGTTCCATCCTCAATACTGCAAATAAATAAATAAATAAATAAATAAATAAATAAATAAATAAATAAGCAAAGAATGAAAAAATATGCCTGGAGGTATAGATTGGAGATAGAATGTCTTTGGGTTCCATCCCCAGTACTGCTAAACAAACAAATGAATGAATAAATAAAAGAGAAAAGCATTTTGAGAAGGGAAGGAATTACATTTGCTTTCTTTCTTTTTTTTTTTTTTTTATTTTTTAAACAGGGTCTCTTAAGCCAGTATGGCTGGCTTCGAACCTGCACAATCCTCCTGTCTTCACCTCCCAAGTGTGGGGATTACAAGGGTGCACCACAACACCGGGCTACATTTGCTATTTGTAATGGGGAACTTTTTTTTCCCAAAAAAAAATAACTACCATGTATAAATGTATAATATCTGATATAATCCGTGGCAGTAACTTAGTTCTCATAATAAAATTCCTTGAGATAATAGGTTAATAGATTCAGGTTCACATTTAGTGAACTGGTTAAATTCTTACAACTTGAACAAGTGTAGTTTGAGCTCCCACACTCAGCCAGACTCTTTGGCAAGACGAAGATGGTTCCTGCCCCCATGGAACTTAGAACGAATTTAACTGCACATTGGAAGCCCCTCCTACTTAGGTGAAGTCACACCAGAGAGGACAAGGCAGCCTGCTTGGTGTCTGCCCTTGTTCTCACCTCTTGACAGCTCTGTGTCATCTGGATTATAGGCTTTAGAAATGCTACCTCACCCATCGTAATTCATACCTCATCCCGAGTCATAACTTTGGATAGTATTCCAGGATAAGTAAACATAAATGCAGAAAGTAAGGATGGCACAATGACTTGCTTTCAAGTTAGACAACTACAGGGAATTATTCCAGAAAACTCTAATAACACCATATAAATGTTTGTATATTGTGTAAGAACATTTATCTGATCTTTAAAACAACCTCCTTAAGTAAAGTATTAGTATCCGATTTTATAAAAATGATAAATAATTTTGTTTACCCCCTGGCACCCCACCTTCTGTCAGAGTATTCACAGCAAACTCTAGATTTTATGTAAGGATCAGTATAATTGTGTTGTATTAGACATTAAAACACTATAGAACAAGATAAGCAGTAAAAATATCTAGAAGGGTTTATAATGTTGTCTGGTTAATTTTTATAATAGCTCTAGCAAGGATGTAAGGACATGGGGAAATGCTCAGGATACACTACCCATTTATTTCTATCATGGATACCCTATCTCCAATAAAACATTAAGTATTTTAATGACAAGAATTTGTACTTCTTTCCAGTTGGTGGGGGAACGGTATGGATATTTATATCTTTATGACATGGCAGTAAGTTTGAGTGAAGAGCTTAACTTTTTATTTCCCAAAGATTATGACGAGGAGATCTTGACTTATGAGGAAATGTCACTTTATCATCAGCCCGCAAATAGGAAAAGACCTATCATCTTGATTGGTCCACAGAACTGTGGCCAGAATGAATTACGTCAGAGGCTCATGAACAAAGAAAAGGACCGCTTTGCTTCTGCAGTTCCGCGTAAGATTGAGAACATTCCTGTTTCCCGGTGCTTTTCAGTTTACCATCTCACTAACTAACTAGGGAAATTTTTCATCCATTTCATTGAAACAGTGACAGAGGACCTTTGTTCAGTGAAATATTTTAAGAATTTTTTATTAAAGATAATTCTTGAAAAACTTAACATTTTTTGTAACAGTATGGTAAGAATTTTCTAAATGAATTTCATTTTGGGCCATTTATAGTTACCTTTTCAATAGGGAATCAGCTTCTTCTGGTTCTTTGAACTGATTCAAAAGGTAGACATTTATACCTAACCTCTGAAAATGAAAATTTTGTTTTAAGATTATGGAGTTCATTTAGGAAAAGATGAAAGACTGTTTGAAATGTAATATGAAGTTATTTAAAGTGTAAACATAAAATGGATAAAGGTAATTGTATGTAATTATTTTTTTGTTTGTTTGTTTTTGTTTTTTGTGGTACTGAGGGTGCAACCCAGGGGCTTTCTACTGCCGGGCTACACTCCCAGACCTATTTTATACTTTTATTTGGAAACAGGGTCTCACTAAGTTGCTAAGATCCTCACTAAGTAGCTGAGGCTGGCTTCGAACCTGCGCGATCCTCCTGTCTCAGCCTTTCAAGTGCTGGGATTACAAGCGTGCACCACCATGCCTGGCTTGTATGTAATTACTAAGATTTCTACAAAAGCATTTTGGTTCACGTCTTAAACTAGAAATAAGAACAATGTTAAAATACATGGCTGGGTACAGTGGTGCATACCTGTAATCCCAGTATTTGGGAAGCTGAGATAGGAGAATCTAAGGTTTGAGGCCAACTTTAGCAATTTAGTGAGACCATCAGCAACTTAGACACTTTCAGAATTAAAAAGGGCTGGGAATGTAGTTTGCAAATGGAATGCCCCTGGGTTCAATCCCGAGTACCAAAAAAGCAAAGCAAAACACACACACACACACACAATACCCCTGGGTTCAATCCCGAGTACCAAAAAACCAAAGCAAAACACGCACGCATGCACGCACGCACGCACACACGTACTAGGTGTGGTGGCACTTGCTTGTAATTCCAGTACTGGGAGGCTGAGACAGAGGGATCACAGATTTACGGTCAGCCTCAGCAACTTATTGAGACCCTATCGTCCAATAAAAAAAATGAAATAGAGCTGGAGTTGTAGCTCAGAGGTAAAGTGCCTCTGGGTTCATTCCCCAGCATCACACACACAAAAAAGGCCTCATAACATTTCCTTAATTCACCATTTCCTTAATTTACAATTTTCTGACCTATGTTACAGAGCAAAAATCCTTTGACTATACTGATTATCCCCCCTCTGCACTCTGATCTATGCTCATTCTTTTTATCTGATTTTGTTTGCCTTAGATACAACTCGGAGTAGGCGAGACCATGAAGTAGCTGGTAGAGATTACCACTTTGTTTCAAGGCAAGCATTCGAAGCAGATATAGCAGCTGGAAAGTTCATTGAGCATGGGGAATTTGAGAAAAATTTGTATGGAACCAGCATAGATTCTGTACGGCAAGTGATCAACTCTGGAAAAATATGTCTTTTAAGTCTTCGTACACAGGTAAAGCTAAAATTTTGTTTTTAAATGTTGAACTTAGTGTGTTTAGCAAAGTAATGTTAGTGGAAGCAGTATTTTGATGCAAGAATGGCCAAGTGTAATTAGGTTCTCACACTACTTTCCCAGGGATTTGCCTTGTAAAATCAAGTAAGTTGCTGAGTCTCTCATTTCCACATGTACATATTTTCTGAAACTTACTGGTAATACTATATTTTAGAGACTAAAAGAATTTCTCTTTTCTGATTTTGATCTGAGAAAAATTAGAAAATTTAAAGGTTATTCTTGAGATGTTTGGATGCCACTGTTCAAGTAGTATTAAGTATCGTATTGAAGGATTTTATGTAAGCAATGAACCTTCAGTCAGCATCACTTATTTGGTAGAATAAACAAATAAATGAAAATTACTAGTCAGTGCCTCTTGGATTTCTGTTTAAAAAAATAATTTTAGAAATTTAGAGGTTTAAAGATTGTCTTGGGCCACATGGGATGCATGCTTGTGATCCCAGTACCTGGGAGGCTGAGACAGGAAGATCATATGTTCGTGTCCAGCCACACTTAGTGAGGCTCTCTGCAAATTAGACCCTGTTTCAAAATAAAGAATAAAAAATAGGACTGAGGTATAGCATGTAGGTAGAATGCCTCTGCTTTCAATCCCTAGTACTGCAAAAAAAGAGGAAAAAAATTGTCTTGGTTATAGAAACATACTACTGTTTCAGCTTCAGCAGAGAACTTTCCTGAGTAAAACTGAATCTCTTGCTGTCAACTCAGGCCACATAGTCAAAAGAGATGTACACTCTAGAAAGGAGATTTGAGTCTAAAATTGCTACCTTAAAATAGTAATTAGATTTTCTTTTTTGTTTGTTTTAGTGTCCTATGGCAATACTTATTTCAATTGTAAACATTTGATTTAAAGGAAGTATAAAAGTTTTCACTAAATTCCTTCAGATTCTTTATATTATTTGAACTAACAGAGTTTCCCAAAGAACTCAGACTAGTTCCAAGCATATTATCTTGGTGTTTTAGATAGAAATGGGTAAGTTCCTATAATTCTGTTTTGGTAGAATGCCTTAGTTTGAGGATACACAGAAGAGCACTAGTAAAGACAGTGAAAACCGTAATCTTTTAATTCAAACAGTTTGTTTTTTTCTTAGATATGCTTTTCCAGAATTTTCTATGGCATATATATGTGAAAATTTTCTCTGATGTTTATATTTAGTGCCTGACACATAGACAATTGCCTTGATTCTGATTCCTCTGTAATGGGTTTTAATATGGTTATTATAATGTATATTCAATCTAATCAGTAGGGTATTTTAACATCACATAGTTGTCATCCTTCATTTTCAAGCATTTATATTTTGTAATTAAAAAGAGCAAGCTAACATATGAATTTATGGCTACATAATATATTCTGATAGTGATTGATAGGATCTTAAAATCTTGTGTGAATTGTTTGTTATGAAGATGTTCAGAAATGCTTATTGGCAGTGTTTTTTTGTTTTTTTGGTGGTACTGGGGTTCCTGGAAACCCTTCTACCTCCGGGCTACACTCCCAGACCCATTTTTATATTTTTATTTGGAAACAGGGTCTCTTAAGCCAGCGCAGCTGGCTTCGAACCTGTGCGATCCTCCTGTCTCCGCCTCCCAAGCGTTGGGATTACAAGCGTGCACCACCACGCCCAGCCTATTGGCAGTGTTTTTAAAATGGCATTATTAGCTGGGTGTGGTGGGGCACACCTATATCCCAGTATTTGGGAGGCTAAGACAGGAGGATGGCAGGTTTAAAGCCAGCTTGGGCAACCTAGCAAGACCATGTATCAAAGTAAAAAATAAGCCGGGCATGGTGGTACACACTTGGAATCCCAGCATTTGGGAGGCAGAGACTGGAGGAGCCTCAGCTACTTAGCGAGGCCCTTCCCAACTCAGTGAGACCCTGTTTCAAAAACAAAAAGACTAGCCTGGTGTGGTGGCGCACACTTGTAATCCCAGCGCTTGGGAGGCTGAGACAGGAGGATTGCACAGGTTCAAAGCCAGCCTCATCTACTGAGTGAGGCTCTCAGCAACTTAGACCCTGTTTCCAAATAAAGTATAAAATAGGTCTGGGAGTATAGCCCAGAGGTAGAAAAGCCCCTGGGTTCCATCCCCAGTACCACCAAAAAAAAAAATAAAATAAAAAGACTAAAAAATAGGACTGGGTGTAGCTCAGAGGTACAGTGCCCCTGGGTTCCATCCCCAGTACCACAAAAAAAAAAAAAAAGTAAAAATAAAATAGAGCTGTGGGGGTACAGCTTAGAGGTAGATTGATCCTGGGTTCAATCTCCAATAACACATGCCCCTGTACACACACACACACACACACACCATTATTATGTTCCAAGTATATTATTAAGAAGTAGTGAAGTAGTTCAGTGATGGGAATTATTTTAAGAATCTAAATTTTTTTTTTATAGTCTTTGAAGACTCTCCGGAATTCAGATTTGAAACCATATATTATCTTCATTGCACCCCCTTCACAAGAAAGACTTCGGGCATTATTAGCCAAAGAGGGGAAGAATCCAAAGGTAAAACTGTCATACTGTTATACTGTTCCATTGATAAACATGAAACTCTCCTGATATAATCTGTTACAATGCCTGAAAGCTACATCAGCCTCAGCTCTCCAACTGATAACACTTGCCCCTGAATTTCCAAAGTTCCACTAGTTGAGCTGTGGCAGCTCTTCAAAGCTCTTCAAAAAGAGGCTGCTCTTTTTTTCCCCAGAGATTTCCTGTTGTTACCCCCCAAATAAATGGCAACTTATGGGGATCCTTAAAACTCCTTTCATTTTCTTGTGGATTTGTGACATTTCCAAGCAGATTATATGAACCATCCCCATCCCAAAGTCCTCAGCAAACTCATAGGGATTACCTACTTTTCTCTTTAGGTAGTCTTCATTTTCAGGGTATCAGGATTGAATCTCTTCTTTTTAATTTATTTTTTTTCATTGAAACTTTGTTTTTCTTTTTAATCTCACATGATCTGGAAAAGAAAAAATTACTTCTGTGCTTGTTATGGTTAATGTAGTCCATGTTATTAATAATTCCATGACTGATTATATACTGATATATTAATCAGAAGGTATTTATTTATTCATTCATTCTGAGGATTGAAGCCAATGACATTTTACCTCCAAGCTATGGCCCCAGCCCTGTCTGTCTGTTTGTTTTACATTTTGAAACAGGGCTCATTGGGTTGCTCTGAGGCTGGCCTTGAAACTGCAATACTCCTGTCTCAGCCTCCCAAGTATTGGTATTACAGGGGGATTACAGGTATGTACCACCACTCTCCACTGATATTGATATATTTAAATATGTAAAATGAAAACTTGCTGTATCAGAGTAACAAGTACTCTTCTTTTGTGTGTGTGTGGTGGAGGGGGGGGTACTGGGAATTGAATCCAAGGGCATTGTACCTCTGAGCTACACCCCTAGCCCTATTTTTAACTATTTTAAAACGGGATTTCACTTAGTTGTGGAGGGCCTCACTAAGCAGCTGAGGCTGGCTTGTAAACCCGCGATCCTCCTATCTCAGCCTCCTAAGTACTGGGATTACAAGTGTGTACCACCATGCCTGGCTTTATTTTTTATTTTGAAACAGGTCTAAGTTGCTGAAATTAGCCTCATACCTGCCATCCTCCTGTCTCTGCCTCCCAAGTACTGGGGTTACAGGTGTACACTACCATGCTTGCCTCTTCTTTGATATTTCTAATAATGCTTTCTTATTTATATAAGTAGAGGTATGGAGTAAAAAATCTTTCATAAAGTTGTGGTAGCCAAGAACGTAATGATACTATTCACTGGATTTAAAATACAAGTGCCCAATCAGTTGTGCTCTGAATTTCTAAATCTGTTCCACAGGTGGGGTCTGAGAGTTTTTTAACTGTCAGTATGAAATACTCAGTTTTGCAAACAGGCTAATTTTTTCAATTCAGTATATTTTGAGCTAAAACATTTTATTTCTTCTTGGTCACAGATTAAACAAATTCAAACAGAGTCTGAAATAAATGATGTAAGCCATTTTGGCATAAGACAGTAATGCCTTAAATTTGATAAAAATTACATCTCAAGCTTTGAGTGGACTTAGTTTTAGCAAAAATGTTGCAGTGTGTTCAGTTGCACTGGTGAAGTAGAGTCCCTGCCAGGGGACAAAGGAGTCAGTGCCCCATGTTCAGATGCGCAGCATTCCAGAACCAGCAGCAGAGAGCTGGACAGGCTGCTGCCCTGGGACACGCAGGTGGTTGTATTTTTAAAATGGTTTCCTACTGTTACAGTTCATTTGGGTGATGTAAATTGTTTTGTAGGTCCAAAAGGTACTAACCCATTACATCCCATTGTCCTATATATAGGACACCTATACAAATGTAAATTGAGTAATTTTATAGGTGTTCTATAAAATCTTACAGGTTTTCATAGGTGTCCTTTATATATAGGACAGTGGGGTATAATGGGTTAAGTGTGTGACTGCTGAGACATTTGAGTTTTGAGACATTTGGCCTGAGTTTAGCTATCTTCATTGGCAAGGGTAATTTGGGTGCAGTTTCACTTTCTTGAATATGTGTGTCTTAATGATCAGAGGACAATAGATAAATTTCTCAGATAGCTTTGACTCCTGCTTGTCAATGTGAAACAACCGTGTGTGTGTGTGTGTGTGTGTGTGTGTTGCAGGAAATTGAACCCAAGTGCATTCTACCACCAAGCAACAAACACAGCCATTTTTTTTTTTTTACATATAATATGGAAATAGAATCTTGCTAAGTTTTGGTCAGGGCCTTGGTAAGTTGGTGAGGCTGAATTTGAACCTGCAATCCTCCTGTTTCAGCCTCTCAAGTACTGGGATTACAGGGTGCACCACGATGCCTGGCTCTTTAATCAATATTTTCAAGTAATCTGCTCTATATAGTAACCAAACACTCTTAGAATATATTCTTGTATCTTAAAAATATCCTTTGTCAGTACTTAGAAGGCTGAGACAGGAGGATCTATGTTCAAGGCCAGCCTCAATGAGTAGTAAGACCCTCAACATCTTAGACCCTGTTTTTAAAATAAAAAGGCCTTGGGTTCAATAACCAATACCAATATACTATATATATTATATGTAATGTATAATACATTGTATATATACTATATATCCTTTGTATATTGAAATCAAAGTGGTATAATATTCGAAGTATTAAGCTACAGCTTTGATCTTGAGATGGCCCAAGATTTGCTTTGAAAAATATAACCTATTTTATTGATGCTTTTTTTCCTCTCCCCTAATGTTTATTCTACCTAACTCTGCAACAGGTTTAAAGGACAGGTACTCTGTGTGTGTGTGTGTGTGTGTGTGTGTGTGTGTGTGTGTGTGTGTGTGTGTGTGTGGTGTTAGGGGTTGAACGCAGGGGCATTCTATCTCTGAGCTACACCCCTAAGTCTGTTTTTTATTCTTTATTTTGAAATAGGGTTTCACTAAGTTGCCGAGGGCCTCACTGAGTAGCTGAGGCTGGCTGTGAACCTGCCATCCTCCTGTCTCAGCCTCCCAAGTACTGGGATTCACACCCAGCTGACAGGTACTCTAGAAGAGCCAAGAGGACAGGGGCTCTGAGTTCTGTTCTAACAAGAAATGTTGACTCTGCTACAGATGTTACTTTTTGGAAGAGTTTATGATGCCCTAAAATGCTTGAAATGAATGTTTGTAGAGAATTCAAAGTAACAGTCTGTGCACTTAAAGCCTATAGTCTTTTGGATGGATGAGACAAAAATATTTAAAAATCTAAATAGTAGTATAAAATGGGTTATAGAGTCCTAGTGATTCCTAGTGTGAATCCAGAAGGCATCAGAGGAGAGGAAACCACAGTGACCCTGTGGAGGGATTGGAAAGGAGCGCTTGAGGTTTCGTATTTTGAGACAGAAGGAAAGTGATGCAAAGACACTTGTTTCTGGGCCATCTGACTCATCCGCATTTGGGTAAGGATAGGGATCACCTCGTGTGTGTGTGTGTGTGTGTGTGTGTGTGTGTGTGTGTGTGTGTGTGTGTGTGTGTGTGTGTGTTACTAGGGTGGAACCCAGGGGGATTTTACCTCCCAGTCCTATTTTTTTATTCTTAATTTTGAAACAGGGTCTCACTGAGTTGCAAAGGGCCTCACTAAGTAGCTGAGGCTGTCCACAAACGGATCCTCCTGTGTCAGCCTCCGGGATGCTGGGATTACAAGCGTGTACCACCATGCCCAGTTTACCTCACTATTTTTATCTTCTCTTTCAGCCTGAAGAGTTGAGAGAAATCATTGAGAAGACTAGAGAGATGGAGCAGAACAATGGCCACTACTTTGACACAGCAATTGTGAATTCAGATCTCGATAAAGCTTATCAAGAATTGCTTAGGTTAATTAACAAACTTGATACAGAGCCTCAGTGGGTGCCCTCCACTTGGCTGAGGTGAAGGAAACATTCATTCTGTGGCATGACTGGACTTGATCTGTCGACTGCCGGCAGGAAGATGGCCCAACACTTGAGCAAGAGAGAGGTGGTGTGAGGCGGCAGCACGATAAACCACAGACCTGTGCTTACACCCTCACCTAGTGAGAGAGAATCCCTACGTGATTTCTGCACATTATCCTCTGCACATGGCTCTGCAGCCCTTGCCTCATGGTGGGATTTTAAATGGAAGTTTTCAACAGAGAGGTTCTATTTTATCCTGTTAAACCTTTTGTTTTCCCCTAAATCTTTTCTCCTTGATCTTATTTTTATGAAAAACTCTGTACATACACAATACTTCATTTCTCACAATTATAAATACTGATGTTATTTAACACTTAAATTACTTCATAGGAATGAATATTTTGGAGGACCGTGCTTCTATGCACTGAACAAAACAGTATTTGCTTAGATTGGTTTAGTAATCAGAAAAAATTTCCTAGAAAAGAAAAAAAAATGATGCCACTCTGGTTTGGGAGATACTTACTAGGCTTGAATTAATTTGTCTTTCAATTCTTACACACACACACACACACACACACACACACACACACACACACACACATTCCATACTATTTTTTTTTTACCCCAGAACTTTGTGGATCAGATTGTGCACTCAGCAGATTGTAATGTAGTTAAAAGTACACAAAATATGCTGATCTTTTTAAAGATATAAATTTCCAAATTTTTGTGTTAAGTCACCACAGATGATTTGATAGCTTTGTTTTCTTTCTCTGAGCTAAATAGTACAATAGAATGTGTAAATTACACTTGTATGAGTGGCAGACATTTATATGAACTGTTGACTGTTAAAAGGTTTCTTCCTCATGATGCAGATAGTTCTTTTTATATGTGGCAGGACAGCACATTTGACAATTTTTCCATTTTTATATATGAGCAGAGTACTGGTCTATGATTGTGCCGCATATGTAGATAACTGGAATTCTGTCGATGACTATAGCTGCTATACTGTATACTAATATTTAATAGATCAACAAGTGGTCATTGATAACACTCAGCATTGGAGTAAGATTGTATCTGTACTAGGGGAATGCTGACACTTGACTTCGAGATCAGAAGGAAAGGAAGACCTGAAAGTCAATCAAACACTTCAGGAAAAGAACATTGGAGGGGAACGTTACTCAATATAGAAACAGGTTTTTATCCTAACAAGATCTGCCTCTTGACCAGAACACAACAGCTTGCTAAATCATAAAATAAATGTTTAAGCTAGTGGGGTTTTTGTACTGTCTCTATAGCTGTAGCTTTAAAACTCAAAATCTTAATTGGCATGGGAACTTAATTTGTCGTCTTTTCACGCCTTTAAGGTAGCGTGATATGTGACAATCTCAAATGTGAATACTTTTAGTTTTTATAATGACTTTAGCTACAGCATTTCCTATTCCCAAAGCTAAACACTGGAATAATACTTGTCACTTAATTTAACATATGCATTTATTAGTAAGTGGTTTGTCTCAGTGTCATGTATATATGTGATTTTTTCTCTTCTATACAATTTTATTTGAACAAATGTACTGTTTGCATTGCCTTTTTCTGTTTAAATTTGCATGGCCTCCCTTGTTGGCTGGGGAGTGTCTTATGTGGAAATGTTTTCAAGATATTATTATTTTGGAAATAGTCCCATTCCTGGGTTGAGGGAAGGAATGCTGTATGTGCTGTCTCCTCAGGTCTGAAACACTCCAGCTCCCAGCAGGAAAATGCCAAGGTCGCACCCACTTTCAGCATTGAAAACCAAGGACCGTCCTTAGCACTTAATCTTTTCATTTCTCCAGTTTACTTTCTCCTCAGGTACAAAAGGTAGTCTGTATTCAACAGTGGAGTATTGTGATTAGCATACTGTAACTGACAGCTGTTCTCAGCTTCAAGATTGAAAGTACTGCCAGTTGATGTTGGATATGAGTGAGGTTTTAGGTGGTGTGAGTGGCTTTTGTGCCGTAGCTGACATTGAGCCTCACTAGGGCCATGTTACCAAGATGCAGACACATGGCTTCTCAAGCAGATCCTGTGCAGCGCACATGCCGTCCACCGTGCGCTACAGGAACTCCTAAGGTGGCAGACACTGTCAGGGTCAGCGAAGGCCTATAGCAGGTCCCTTTGTCATCAGCGGTGGAGGGATAGAAATGTTTGTCTTGAACTTTTCTAAATCCTAATGATGTAAATATGCTGATATTCAATATTGACAGCCCATAAACAAAGTGAAAACAGAATTATGCTGATTTCCTCAAAAGCATACTGGAAAAAACTTTGCTATGCCTCTGGTCATAGCCACTCTGGCCAGTGCTACTTCCCGTCCCTCTGCGGTTCTGACTGGAAATGCACTTCCAAGGAGGTCTCAACTGTTACAGAGCTACACCAACACTAATGCAATGTTCTTGAGGAATCCAACCAGAGAGTAGCTTCATTTCCTAAGCTACCATAAGTCAGAACAAATGGAGAATAGTATTTAGACTAATCCAGATTTGCTTTCTATGAAAATTAATGTCTGGATTTTTTCATTTCTCATGGCCTAAGGAATAAGTATTGATAAGAAATGATTTGAATGTAATTCTGTGAATGTGTGAGAAAAATATAAACCAGGGATTTAGCCTTAATAAAGGTAACCATTCTGACATCTGTTGTTAATCTCCCTCTATACTCTTGTGTCTGCACTCTGTTATTTTGAGATGTCATACTGCACACTGTATTGTAAAAATAAAAAGTAAAGTTATATTTCAAATTTAAAAAGCCACTATTTTCTCTTGCCTTATTTATACTGCCACTCAAGGATTCCAGATATGAAGATCACTCTTCCAAGTGTTTGGCAGAAACAATGGGAGCCTCTAGGTAGACACAGCTTTTGTTGTTTGCTGTTGGAGACTGCCCCCTGCTGGCAGAGGTAGGGAGAGCCTGTTTCATATTCATAGCTTAAGACTAACCATGAAAGTTTGGAGAAAAGAGGTATGTCCTACTCAGGCAAAATGGCTTTAAATACAGTCAAGGGTTTGGGACAGCATGTGAGTTGTGGGCAAATATGTAGCATACTCATCTTTTTTCCTACTTTCTTATCCTATCTCCCAAAGGACATAAATCATATGCCAACGAAAGTCCAGTACCTATACACAACTGCTACCCTAATCTAGCTTTCTATTCCTATTCCCAATCTATCCCCTCCCACTGTGGATCAGATCACAACCCCACACAAGTTATCTGTCCACTGTTTTCTCTTTAACAATAAGCCGTAAAATCATCTGCAGTTTAACTAAGGTATGTAAACCCTGGAGTTTTAGGTAGCCGTAGAAATCCAGATTCCTTTGACTCAATGCTAAGATAAATGTTGAATTTAAATGAAAACCACTAAAGAATCTGGCATCCTACCACCTTCAAACTAGTTCTCATTAGAGTTGTGTATAAATCAGCCATAGTGGCACACCCCTGTAAATCCCACTACTTGGGAGGCTGATAGGATTGCAGATTTGAGGCTAGCCTCTGCAGTTTAGCAAGACCCTTAGCAACACAGTGAAATGCTCTTTTAAACTTAAAAAACAAAGGGTTGGGGGTATGTCTTGGGTAGAATGCAACTAGGTTCAATTCTAGTACCAAAAAAAAAAAAAAAAAAAAGATGTACACAGTGCTTAAGGACCAAGCCTTTGAAATCAAGACACTGCTATCTGAACGAAGGTTCAATTTTCTCATGCAAAATGGAAATGACAGAACTTTCAACTCAGCCAGCTGTTGGGTAATAGATGTTAAAGAGTTTGATGTTACCTACTTTTAAGCTATTTGTAAATTCTGTTAGTGGCTTTCCAGACACTAATGAATTTACAAACTAATCTGAAATTTTATTCTGTGAGCAGCAACATTACTAACATTACATTACTCCATAAAGGGAATTCATTCTTAGATTGGGAAAGAATTAGTAGGAAGCCTTAACTCATTGGCAATTATTTATTTGTACCCCAAAATGCAGTAACCGTCTCAGCCTTTTAATGAAATACTGATATAGAACCAGTAAGCGGTTGCCCGTTTACTATATATCTGTAGAGAAAGCTCTCATTGGCAATAGTCACTGCTCTGTGCATCCAACATACCATCTTTAGCAGTAAAATTAAAAGGAACAACTTATTTTTTAAATCTTTTTACTGTTTAGAACACATTCAAACTGGCAGAACTGTCCCATGACGGACAACACAGAGACCTGCCATGCAAGGAAGTGCAGTTTCATGAAGCTTGAGAGAAGTACCATGTAACACAGGACGGCTGCGCTCACCTCGGACAGCAGCACCTGGATGGCAAGTAAGGGGATGGAGGCTGCTCCACCATGGCGGGCGGAGACCACTAAAGGGCCACTAGTGGGGTGTTTCCAAAGTGCTTGGTAGACAGATCACATGGAACACAGGTGTAAATGGAATAGTGTGACACTTCAGGAAAATAAAGCCTGAAGTATTGGTCAGGCTTTTGCAAATCACATTCACTTTGATAAATAGCTGGATTATGAGTCTGCAAAGTGTCCATAACTGGACACTCGGGTAAATTTTACCATCACTGAAATTCTTGGGCCAAAAAATAAATAGCCACTTGTACCAAATCTACAACACTGGACTAAAATGGGGCGAGCGGCGGGCTTCTGAGAGAAGCAAAGCAAGAAAGATTATTCAAACAGAAGGTCCTCATCCTTCTCCTCAGCCAGAAGATTGGCAGGCTCCAGCACCTCGCCAGCTGCTTTCCGCTGCTCCAGGTCCTTCTCAGTTTTCTCCTTGATAATCTTTTTCTTTTCCTGTATTTTCTTTAACCTATAAGATAAAGGGGGGAACTTACTGAACACTATTTCATTACAAGGTAGATTGAGTTCTTCTAGCTTTGTAATATGGATAATCATAAATACAACTAAAGTTTTTATCCTACCATTAATTTTAATTTCAGTAATTTATAACCCATTTAAAAAATATTTGGGATGTAATATGTAAGTTAAATAATGGCTGATTTCTGAACCCCCTATCCCTGGTTAAATGAATTTTAAAACCCATTTCCAGGCCGGGCGTGGTGGCACACGCTTGTAATTCCCCATGCTTGGGAGGCGGAGACAGGAGGATCGCGCTGGCTTAAGAGACCCTGTTTCCAAAAACAAAATAGGTCTGGGAGTGTAGCCTGGGGGTAGAAGGGCTTCCAGGAACCCCAGTACCACCACTCCCCCCAAAAAAACCCTCCATTCCCTAATAGAACAGATTTTCAGCATTCAGACATTTATTTAAATTGTCGTTCACCACAACCCTGAGCTTCACTGAAGGGCAGAAACTAAAAAGCCAAAAACATTGATAAGATGCCACTCAAGGTCTAAGACAAGCATGTCTTCCCTGAACTTCGGCTTTATGCCTCCTCACCCGGCCCGCCCCCCTCATCTCTCTGAACCAGATACACTGACCCTGAACACCACCAATTTAATATTTACCCCTAATGGCTCTAAATCTTCATAACCAATTCATGAACATGCATCGCTTCTCTGATTACTGTGCTAATTCTTAGATGGTGTCATTTATACTTTTGGTAATGCTCCAAGTACTTTATACCCTTCTCAATATATTCAACATGCAATACCTATTTTCTGATCAGCTGATTAATTCCAGTTTCTTCTTGGGGTTTTTTATGTAGAAGACACCCAATATAAATCATATTTTGTTTGGGAAATTATCAAGTCTTAATTTTCTCTGAAAGGTACCTTTTTTTTGAGATGCCATTTTTTAGGTCTCACATGCAAATGTGACACTGATCTGTAGCCACAGACTTCAGCAATAGAGTCCCCCCTGTCTGTGGGGTATATTCCAAGAGCTGCTACGCACATCAGAAACTGGAGAGTACCAAGTTCTTTGGATACTTTTTCCATAAAGTTGGCACTTGGCATCTGCACTTTCACATCCAAGTAAACCAGCTGTGGCTGAACATAGTATATACCTATGTAAAGTTTGATTTAGAAACTAGGTACTAAGAAATTAACCACTGGTTTTTTTCTTATGAAGTCAAGAATGTTCATTTTCAAGGCGACCTGTTCGGGCTTTCCTGGCATGGATGAATTGTCGGCACCTCTACTCTTGTGCAAGGGGCCATCATGACAGAAGGTTGCAGGGGCATGAGCACTGTGCGTGGCCAACCCAGGAGGCCCAGGCTACTAAGCGCGGAGGTGCATGCAGGGTGCAGAGCCTAAGGGGCTAAGGGGCTGACCTGACAAGACGAAGCCCGTCACGCTACTCTGAATAGTATGCAAATTAGAACTTATATATTATTTCTGGAATTTTCCATTTAACATTTTCAGACTGCAGTTGACAAGTAATTGATACCAGGAAAGGCAAAAGTACAGATACGAGGGGACCGCTGTATTATTTCTTCTGATCAGAATAGAATACAAGTTGTGTGAATTCTAAAGAATATAAGCCAACTAGTCACTCAACAAATGGAGCCTTTGGAATACGGAAAGCAAAACCAAGTTCAACAAACCTATAGAACTCTTCTCGCTCTCTCTCATCCAGCTCTGTGATGATATAGGCAAGGGTGCGTTCAATCCGGGGAATAATGACTAGAGTTTAAAAAATACATATGTAAGGAAAGCCCCTTCTTGCAAATGATCAGTGCTCATTTCTATAATATTCTAATTGTAAAATTAATATACATTTAATGCAGAGAACTTGGAAAACATACACAGTATATGTACATCCAACCACCCAAAAGTAACTATTGTAAATATCTTAGTATGTGAATTTTTTTTTTTCCGGGTCTGGGGATGGAACCCAGAGGCATCTGACCTCTGAGCTACAGCCCCTGCCCTATTTTTTATTCTTTATTTTGAAACAGGATCTCACTGAGTTGCAGTGGCCTCACTAAGTAGCTGAGGCTGTCCGCGAACCACGATCCTCCGGTCTCAGCCTCCCGAATGCTGGGCATACACGCGTGTGCCACCACACCCAGCTATATGTGAACTTCTAATGTCTTTTCTCTGCATAGGAAATATACTGGACCACAAAAGAGACTAACACTGAATATACTAAATTTACGTGAATAGATAACATTGAACCACAGGTGTTGTTTTAAAATACAATAACAATCTACTGTTAAAAACTAAGCAGAGAGCCAGGCATGGTGGCGTACGCTTGTAATCCCAGCATTTGGGAGGCTGAGACAAGAGGATCCAGGTTCGTGGCCAGCCTCAGCTACTTAGTGAGGCCCTCTGCAACATAGTGTGACCCTGTTTCAAAATAAAAGAATAAAAAATAGTGCTGGGGGTGTAGCTCACAGGTAGAAGGGCTTCCATGAACCCCAGTACCACAAAAAAATTAAAAAAAAAAAAATCAAGCAGAGAGACTGCTGTTTTATGTGAATCGTTATGCTCTAAAAAAGAATTGACCTACTCAGCTTATAAATATGAACTTGCTGCAGGTGAGAATTATTAACCATCCATTTTGTTGTTTGTAGTTCCATGTAAAAGGCCTGGCACTGGGTGTGGTGTTGCACGCTTGTAATCCCAGTACCTAGCAGGCTGAGACAGGAAGATCACAGGTTTGTGGCCAGACCCAGCTATTTAGTGAGGCCCTCTGCAACTTAGTGAGACCCTGTTTCAAAAAAAAAAAAGAATAAAAAATAGGGCTGGAGGTGTAGATCAGAGGTAGAATGCCCTGGGTTCTATCCCCAGTACCGAAAAAAAAAAAAAAAAAAAGGTTTGGCATTAGCAAGCAGTCAAGAAATAGGATATAGCTCAGTGGTAGAGTGCTTACATAGCATGTACCAAGTTCTAGCTTGATACCCACCCACCAAAAGAAATAGAGGAAGAAAGGAAGGATTTTCTTAAAAAGTGAGATAGCTTCCTTTGTAACATTAACAGAACTTCAAATTAATTTCTTGGCTTCAAATTTTGCTCCTTACTTACCTTACAATAGAATAAATATATCTTTAGTGAGAAGTCGGTTTCTTTTTTTATTATTATTATTTAGTGGTACTGGGGATGGAACCCAGGGGCTTTCTACTTTCAGACTATACTCCCATACCTATTTTATACTTTATTTGAAAACAAGGTCTCACTTAAGTTGCTGAGAGCCTCACTAAGTAGCTGAGGCTGGCTTCGAACCTGTAGCCTCCCAAGCGCAGGGATTACAAGCGTGCGCCACCACGCCCGGCTGAGAACTAGGTTTCTTGAGCAGAAAGCATTGCTAACACTATGCAATCATGTTTGTAAAAATGAAATAAGAGATGGAAAATAAATGCACCAAATAGGTAATTTTATTTTTAGATATCCAACAGGATGGCCTAACAGAAAGGGATTAACATTATATATTTAGCCTGTATCCAAAGAGATCTATTGTTCAACCATGAGAAGGAACTAAAGAAAACACTAGCAGGGCATGGTGGCGCACGCCTGTAACCCCAGTACTTGGGAGGAAGACTGCAGGACAGCCTCAGCAATTTAGCAAGATCCTGTTTCAAGATTAAAAAAAAAAATGGAAAGGGCTGGAGGGTATAGCTTGGAGGTAGAATGTCCCTACACTCAATCTCCAGTACCAAAAAAAAAGAGAGAGAGAAAATATTAAGGCTCCGGAGAGAAATCCCACCCTTTGCTAATTGCATGAGTAACCCGACATTAACGTGGCGTTCTACCATCTGCAATGCGCCACTTTCCTCGAGCTCCACTGCTCTGCGCTGAGCCCTGGCCCGCAGGCCTTACTGGTCTGAGCCAAAGGGGAAGATAGAAGGAGAAGCTTTGACTCACCGTGTTCAATGGCGTTTACGCGCCTGTTGGTTATCTTGATGGCTTCATCCAGAGTAACAAAGGAAGTCTGAAACAGAGAATGAGTTAGTGGCTGAAGCACAACCACGCCGCTCACTGGCCCCACTCAGTCGACGCCTGGAATCACATTGAGAACCCAAAGACTACTTTTCAGCATGGTTAAAAAACAAAACTCATGTGAGATCACTGTTTCCATGCTATCATAATTTGTTTACCTTGAACTGACCTAAACAAAGACATAAATATGACAAGAAGATAGTCATTCACTAATAATCTAGATATATAGTCACTGGCCACAAAGGGGAAAAAATGGCTTTCATGCACAAATCCTGTTATATTTAAATCTAGTATGGACTATTGCTGTTCTCACCTAGCAAAGACAGAAACTGTCACACTAAACATGCTAATAACAAAAAGTAGGGATGACTGTGCAGAAGCCACCATTTTAGAAACCCACGCATGCAGCCTGTCTCACACAGGACCCCAGGCGCGGCTGGCAGCTGAAAGCGCAGCGGCGCCAACACAGGTGGGAGCTTCACGCGGCTGCGACTCACCTGCAGCGAAGCCAGCTCCACCAGCAGTTCCACTGCTTTGGCATAATTCCTCTTTAATTTGGCCAACTGCTCCCCACCTCTGGCTAAACCAGTCAGCTCGTAACCTGGAAGAACCAGTCAGATGATATTTGTAAAATTTAGAGAGTAAATCATCTCCCACAAGCCGGGCGTGGTGGTGCACACTTGTGATCCTAGTACTTGGGAGGCTGCGACAGGAGGATTGCGCGGGTTTAAAGCCAGCCTCAGCTACTTAATGAGACCCTGTTTCCAAATACAATATAAAATAGGTCTGGGAATATAGCCTGGAGGTAGAGCCCCTGGGTTCCATCCCCAATACCACATACACACACGCACACACACACAAAATCATCTCTGACATAAAACTCCCAAAGGGAAGATAATTCAGAAAAATAAATACGGAAAGACAAATGCACCAACTCCTATTACATCCCAACACTACAGCAGTGGGCTGCTAAATAAAAGTATTCCTCAAGGCTACTATTCTAACTAAAACTAGAGGAGAAACGTATGTGCATGTGAGTGAGTGAATGAGTGTGTGTGTGTGTGTGTGTGTGTGTGTGTGTGTGTGTGTGTGTGTGTTAGGGACTGAACCATAGCGTTGTGTATGTTAGGCGAGCCTCTAACACTGAGCTACGCCCAGCCCTAGAGGAGTGACTAACTAGCAAACCAGCAAACTTTATTTTACTTACTTATTGTGGTGCTGGGGATTGAACCCAGGGGCATTCTACCTCTGAGCTACATGCCCAGCCCATTTTATTTTTATTTTGAAACAAGGCCTCACTAAGTTGCTGCCTAGCTAAGCTGCCCAAGCTGTCCTTGAACCTGTTATCCTCCTGTCTCAGCCTCCCAAGTGCTAGGATTACAGGCATGCGCCACCACACCCGGCCCTAGAGGAGAAATTTAACCAGCCTTCACTTCACTAGCTTGCTAGGTTAGCTATCCTCCATTCTCTCTCTCTGTCCTCCTCCCCTCATTCTCTTTCTCTCTCTTTTGTTGGCAGTACTAGGGATTAAACCCAGAGGTTTCCTACCTCTAAACCATACCCATTTTTATTTTGAAAAAGGGTCTCACTAGGTTTCTGAGAGTTTCACTAAGTACCTGAGGCTGGCCTTGAACCTGCAATCCTCCTGTCTCAGCCTCCCAAATACTGGGATTACAGGTGTGTACTACCATACCTGGCTCCCCTATTCTCTTTGGAAACCTTACTGCCTTATACCCACAGTAGAGTGACACTCACTGTTAACAGGTAACTCTAGAATGCTCTAATTCTGCATATGAGCCATACTGAGCATTTCATAGGATTTAACTAAATATCCATGAACCAATGAGATGAGTGCCAAAAGAAATAATATTGTTATTTCTAAGGGGGGGATTACTTTACTTTGGGAAGACAAAAAATAAAACTGCTAAGGTAGGAATGGAATGGGTGAAACAATTATAAGAAACTGGCTAAGGGACAATTAAAAAAACTCAGTATAGCAGGGTGTGGTGGTGCACGCCTGTGATCCCAGTACTGAGAAGGCTAAACCAGGAGGATTTCAGGTTTGAGGACAGCTTCAGCCAGCAGTGAGACTCGTATCAACCTAAGACCCTGTTTCATATAATAAACATAAAAAATAAGGCTGGGGGTGTAGCTTAGAGGTAAAATGCCTCTGGGCTCAATCTCCAGTACCACCAAAAAAAACCCAAACAAACAACTCAGCATTAAAATCACACCAGCATCCAAGACCTTATTATAGAAGCAAACTGGAAATTCAAAGCAAAACATTATGGGTAGAGGTTATGAAGAAAGTCCACACAGAAGTCAAGTCAGTAAATTCATAATCGAAGATAAAGCCTTGTATTTTTTAAGTGGCAAAGACTCTACACTGATATATGTCAAAAGTAAAAAATTGTTTTTTGTTTTTTTTTAATTCTGGATGTTGAGCTCTGCTTTTTTGTTTTGAGACAAGATCCTGCTAAGTTTTCCTGGCTGGACTCGAACTTGTGATCCTCCTGCCCCAGCCTCCTGAGTAGCTGGGCTTTTATGAGTGTGCCATGGCACTTGACAAAACATTTTATGCTATACACAACGTTTTATGAATTCCTGTCAGAACCTTTTTGATTAACTGACCACTTGCTGTGACCTTAGCAATTAAGAGAGCGTCTAAAACTGGAACTTCTGAACTCTAAGAAAGTCCCCCAAACACCGTTCTCCAGTACAAGGTCCATTGAAGAAGGAAATGGCCAGGCAAGGTGGGACATGCTTGTAATCTCAGTACTTGGGAGGCTGTGACATGATTGCAGGTTCAAAACCAGCCTCAGCAACTTTAATGAGACTCTCAGCAACTTAATGAGACCCTGTTTAAAAAAAAAGAATAAAATAGGGCTGGCGGTATAACTTGGAAACAGACGACCTCTGGGTTCCATCCCCAATACCAAAAAAAAACAGGATCCAGGTAGCTGGGATGCCTCTCGGTGGTGCAGCGCTTGCCCACCATGCACAAAGCCCTGGGTTTGATCCCCAGCACTGCAAACAGAGAAAACAAAAATAAAGAAGAAACAGAAGATCTCAGCCACATACTAACATCAGAATTTTCACACTTACTGTCAGTGCCTTCGTGGTAATGTTCAAATACTGGTAAAGTAACACCTGTTAAACACAGAAACAGACGGACTTACAAACACGGTCTTGAAGGACTTTCCTAACCACTGTGTACTCTGTCTCTTCATCAAAGATTCAAAAGCCAAGAAATTAAGTCTGGAATTGTAAATGGTTTCAATTAATAAATTTAGAAGCTTGCCTTTTCAAGTATTTGTTTCTATTCAAAAATAAAATTGTTCTTAGTAATAAACACCTGGATATTAATAGTTTTAACAAGTGAAGTCAACCAAGTTGTCTTAACAGAAGAGATGAAGAGACATTGAGATATTACTGTATAAATAGCTAGTTTTACAGTGTTGCCTTTTCTCCTGTAAAGGTTCAAAGGGTTGAAAAATTACCTGCTACATTATCTTTCTTTGCTCGAATCTTCACTTGAGCTTTATTTACATTTTGGATAACTGTGGTGCTGCAAAAAAAAAAAAAAGCCTTTATTTAGTTGTCTTTTTAGAAATAAGCTCATAAAGATCCACTGAATAGTTTCAACATTAAATGAGGCCAAGAATAAGATGTCACAGCATGTTTGAGTAATTGTCCTTTTTCCAGAATAGGAGAAAAATCTCTGCTGCCAGAGGAAGTCTCTGGAGAGCAGAGAATGAACCAGGCCTAACAATTAGCCATAGGAAACAACAAAGACTGATCTTAAAATATATAGATTTCTTGTATTTCCAGGCAGTGCATGGATGTGATTTGAGGGTTTTTTATTCTTTTTTTTGGGCAGTAATGGGGATGGAAGCCCAACTGGGTATACCTCCGAGCTCTATCCCCAGCCTGAATTTTTATTATTTTGAAACAGGGTCTCACTAAGTTGCAGAGGGCCTCACTAGGTAGCTGAGTCTAGCCGTGAACCTGTGACCCTCCTGTCTCAGTTTCCTAAGTATGGGGATTACAAGCGTGCGCCACCACGCCTGGCTAAGGGGTTTTTAATCTGTTAGTGTAATTTGGAGAAAACTTTCTTTCCTTCCAAGTGTGCTTTTGATTGGTTAAGCTGGTGTTCAAATTTCTTTACCCTAACTTCCTCAACTGACTCCCCCCCCCGCCCCCGTCTGTTATCATAAAGTGTTTTCCCCATATCCACCCTAAAACACACTCTTACAACTTACATACTACTAATTTCCTCCTGCTGGAACACTTAATGCAAGCTGTGATCCTACCATTGTTGGCAAAAATTAAAATCTACCGCTTCGCCTGGCCTGAGGGGCCTCAGGCTGCAAGGCCTGCAGGGGAAGAGTACCTACTAAAGGAGACATCATGTCATTGGGAAAAGAAAACGAAGACAGAAATCCTGAAAACAGCTTCTACCCATCCGTAACTAGCCATGTGACTTCAGCAAGACATTTCAGTTAACTGAGAATAAAAGTGCTTATCTACTTCACGGGATTATTTGGAAAATCAGTAATAACACATAAATTGGCATAACTCATTTGCAAAACAGTGTGCATATTTTGTAAAACATATACTGATAGGACAAATGCCATAAAGTTCTGGCCTTTTCTTGTTTTCTTTGTTCTTGTGGTACAGGGAGTTGAATCCAAGGTAGCTCTACCTCTGAGCTACACCACCCCTAGCCCTACTCGATTTATTTTGAGACAGTCTTGTTTCTAAGCCTCACTAAGTCGCCAAGGCTGTCCTTGAACCTGTGATCTTCCTGTCTCAGCCTACCAAATACTGGGATTACAGGCATATGCCACCACACCTGGCCATACTTTGCTTAAAACAAAACACAAAAGAAAAAATGTATATTTTAAAAAACGAAAAAATAAAAAATATATGTATTACGTGTATAATATGTAAAGTTTACATATAATATGTAAAATTTATATATATGTATGTATATATTTTGGTAGTGGAGATCTTACCCAGAGGCTTATCCCTCCAAGCTATACTCCTAGCCCTTTATTTATTTATTTATTTATTTTTATTTTGAAACAGGGTCTCACTAAGTCAATGAGGCTGGCATCACACCTATGATCCATCTGTCTCAGCCTCCCAAGTACTAGGATTACAGGCCTCTGTGCCAAGCAGGCCCTTGCATGTCTTAAGCTTCCCTGTCTGGTCCTCTTACCTGAAGTCCCCCGCTGTGAACTTGGCCTCGGCTAGTGAAAAGGCGGCTTCTCTCATCACCTCACCCATCAACATTTTAGTCTGGAAAAGCACAAAGCAACCACAGATTCAATTACGTGTTTACAGGGGGGAAAAAAACCCTATATCAAAATTAAGTTCCTTAATATAATAACAGTATTTTTATGCTAAATATAAAATATCAATAACAAATGTTGATTTGATACTGATAAAACAAAAATGTCCAATATTGAACTGTTTTACATTAGTTACTAAAAAGGTTACAAAGGAATAAGTTTTATAGTTAAAACACTAGAAAACAATATATCCTGTGGGAACTAGCTTATTTCAGAATGGGCACAAACTGATTTGCTCAAATTAATCTCTTAAACTCACTGTAGTTAGACTCAAAATCTAATGGCATAGTGAATTCTAAAGTTCAGCTAGAAAATTTTATGCTTGAGAATAGCCAAGCATAAAAATAAAGAGAAGGAAACTTGGGTCAAGTGAGAAGGGAGTTGGCTAAACAAGTATTAAAATCTACAGGTACAATAAGGAAATATAACCGGCATGGGACAGATAAGAAATAGAATACAGGGTTCAGAAACAAGCATATATATATATATGTGAATTTAGTACAATAGAGTACATTGAATTGTATATACATTTACAAAGTGATAAAGCGAAATCCCTACCCTACATCATTATACTATCCCCCCATAAAAAGGAAAAAAATAAATCCAGACATGTTAAAGAAAATGGTTTTTAGCCGAGCATGGTGATGCATGCTTAAAATCCCAGTACTTGGGAGGCTGAGATAGGAGGATTGCAGTTTCAAGGCCAGTTGAAGCAACTTGGTGAGGCCCTTAGTGACTTAGACCCTGTTTCAAAATAAAAAATAAAAAGGAATGGGGATGTAGCTCGGAGGGAGAATGCCTCCCCAGTGCGGGAAGGAAATATGGAGGTGAAGCTCAGAGGTAGAAAGCCCTTTTGTTCAGGTGAGTCAGGCATGATGGTATATACCTGTAGCTCCAGTTACTGGGAAGACAGAAAACAGGACTGCTTGAGCCCAGGAGTTTGAAGTCAACCCAAACAACTCAGCAGGACTATGTCTCAAAAAAAGAACTGATATATGTATATACACACACACACAAAATATGTTCACAATCTTTTTAGGCCTTTCTAAGCCTTTAATTCAGAAACTATATAAAGATAGAGGCTCATTTAACCAAATAAAAATTAAAATACCTCTTTTTTGTTTGTTTTGTTTTGCTAGAACTAGGAATTGAATCAGAGGCATTCTTCCTCTGGGCTACACTCCCAGCCCCCCCCTTTTTTTTTTCAAATTATTTTTTCTAAAACAAGGTCTTGTAAAGCCGGGCGTGGTGGCGCACACTTGTAATCCCAGCATTCGGGAGGCTGAGACCAGAGGATCATGGTTCGTGGACAGCCTCAGCTACTTAGTGAGGCCCTCTGCAACTCAGTGAGACCCCGTTTCAAAATAAAGAATAAAAAATAGGGCAAGGGGTGTAGCTCGGAGGTCAAATGCACCTGGGTTCCATCCCCAGACCCGCAAAAAAAATAAAATAAATAAAATAAGGTCTTGTAAAGTTGCTGAAGGTCTCACTACAGGGCTGATGCTTGTCTTGAATCTGCGATCTTACACATACTAGGATAATAGGCATACACCACTCCACTCATCTTTTCAAAACCAAAAACAATGTGGAGAAAACATTTTTAGAGTTTTATACATTAACCAAAATCTACAGACGGAGGGAGGGAGAGAGGAAGAGAGAAAGAGGGGGAGGAGGAGAGAGAGTGAGTGTGTGTGTGTGTGTGTGTGTGTGTGTGTGTGTGTGTGTGTAATACTTGAGGATTGAACCCAGAGGTGTTCTACCTCCAAGCCACAACCCATCCCTATTTTATTTGTTATTTTGAAACAGGGCCTTGCTAAATTGCCGAGACTGTCCTTGAATCCACAATCCTCCTGTCTCAGCCTCCCGAGTCCTAGGATTACAGGTGTGCCCACCACGCCCAGCTAGAATGACTCTGATTTTTATGTACTGATGTAGAAAGCTGTCCATGTTCCACCTTGGGGAGAGAAGGGCGCAGGCCAGGAAATATTACAGAATTTTATATGTCTATATAACTACCCACATGTTCATTATTGGAAAACAACTATGTATACACATGATACACTTCATAAATGCTTAACAAATATAATACTTTTCGTACAAGCTACCAGAAAGATGGGGGTGTGGGACTGAAAAGCTATAAACCACTGTCAAGAACAACTACGCCTGAGAAAGGATGAAAGGATCCCTGTGAAGAATGGAAAGAGACAAGAAGAGAACCATTTTTATGTGTAATTCTGTATACGCACATCATTTACCCAAAAAAGCCCTGAATTAAAACCTACTCTGTGCTAGCACTGTTGCAGCCACTGGGGGTGCAGTGCTGAAAAGACTGGCCCGGCTCTCTAGAACTGACATTCCCTAGGGAGAAAGCAATCAGACAAGAAAGCATCATGCAAGCTGGACACAGTAGCACACACCTGTAATCCCAGTACTCAGGAGGCTGCGACAGGAGGGTCGCAGGTTCGAAGCCAGCCCTAGTAACTTAGTGAGGTCCTGTTTCAAAATAAAAAGTAAATAGAGCTGGGGGTGTGGCTTAGAGGCAAAATGCCTCTGGGTTCAATTTTCACTACAGGAAGGAAATATTCTGCAGTTGTATAAGTTAAGATAAAAATAATAGATGAACTTTGACAGATGTAACAATGGTGATCACTTCAGATGCGGTGATCAGCAACTGGCCTCTCTGAAGAAACTGGAATGACCAGAAGAGCCACTCATGAAATGTTCTGGAGAAAGAGCACTTTAGACAGAGAAAGAGCTATGGGAAGGCCTCCGGAGCATCCTCCAAGTGAGGTAGGAGAGGCCGCAGGGCCATATCACATCAATGGGGCTTTGTGGCTTTGAGGGATGCTTAGGAGTTTGGATTTTATTAAATGAACTACCCAAAACTTAAATCCTTGTAAGTATTTATGCTACTATTTGTCTAGTGTTACACTGTTACAATGGTGTTTTTACTTTTGAAAGAAAACAAAATTAATTAAAATAACTTAAAATTGGGGTGTAGCTCAGAGAGAAAACATGTGTTTAGCATGTGTGAGGCCCTGATTTTCAATCCCCCATACCAGAAAGAAGAAAAATTAAAATGCCAAGGGCTGCCAGGCATGGTGGCGCATGCTTGTAATCCCAGTACTTGGGAGGCTGAGGCAGGAGGATCACAGGTTCTTGACCAGCCTCAGCAATGTAGAGAGGCCCTCTGCAGCTTTGCGAGATCCTGTTTCAAAGTAAAAGACTAAAACAGGGCTGGCTGTGTAGCTTGGTGGTAAAATGCCCTTGAGTTCCATCCCCGGAAACTAACACACACACAAGCGCATGTGCGCACCAAGGATCATTTTGACTTTTCCTTAGATATTTACAAAACAAAAACTTCCGTAAGCAAAGTTCATTCTACCTCTATTATCTTCTTTAGGATCTGGCGAAATCGAAGAGTTAAGGCATCAGATTTTTTCTTCAGGAGGTTTCGACCGGTCTGGGCTCCTTTCAAACGAGCTTTCATGATGGTCTGTGCCCTATATAAACAAAGACATGTACTGTCATCACTTAAAGACAGAAAAATGCCTCTATGACACAGTGGCAAAATTATTGTTTTTTTTTAAAAGTAAGGAGAGTGAGAAAATAGCATTTAGAGCTGACAAGTTTAACTGGTGTCTGAATACTATAGATTTCCATCATCAGTGTTCTGTGAATGAGAAGTCTGTTTACTTACCACTGAAACAATTCTGTAATCAATACCTGAAATAAGTGTTTATTAAATGATAACAAACATCAGAATCCTTCTTTTCTTTTTTTTTTTTTTTTTTTTTTTGGTGGTACTGGGGTTCCTGGAAGCCCTTCTACCTCCGGGCTACACTCCCAGACCTATTTTATATTTTTGAAACAGGGTCTCTTACGCCAGCGCGGCTGGCTTCGAACCTGCGCGATCCTCCTGTCTCCGCCTCCCAAGCGCGGGGATTACAAGCGTGCGCCACCACGCCCGGCAGAATCCTTATTTTCTGATGTCAACATAGTTTATGTACTTAATGAACCTGTAAATTAAAAAATAATATTTAGTAACGTTTCAGTTCTCTTTAAGCGATGAAGTAAGGATAAGCCAGGCACAGCCGCTCATGCCTGTAATGATCTCAACCAGTACTTGGGGGGTTGAGATCAGAGGATCCCAGGTAAAATATAAAAAGGGTGGTGGGTGTAAGTCAGTGGTAGAGTGCTCCTGGGTTCAGTCCTGAGTACCATGCACACACACACAGATATATAAAAGGTTAAAAAAAAAAAATCTACCCCTAATATATTAAAACTGGCCACAGGATGCTGAGGATCTAGCTCAGTGGTAGAGCACTTGCCTAGCATTTCAAGCCCTGGATTTGACCACCAGCAACTCACACAAACAAAAACTTGAAATTTAATTACCTTCTGGTCAAGAATTCCACTCTGAGGAATTTTTCCTATGGATTTATTACCACATGTTTACAAAAACAAGTACAAGGTTAGTAATGAGTATTCTCAACTTTTTTTTTTGCGGTACAGGGGATGAAGCCCGGGGGCATTCTACCTTTGAGTTAAATCTCCAGCTTTATTTTATTCTTTATTTTGAAACAGGGTCTCACTGAGTTGCAAAGAGCCTCACTAAGTAGCTGAGGCTGTCCTTGAACCATGATCCTCCTGTCTCAGCCTCCCAAATGCTGGGATTACAAGCATGCACCACTACACCCGGCTAGTCTCAACTTATTTGTAATAGCAAAAGGGCAAAAACAAGCTGGGCGTCATGGCACATCCATAATCCTAGCACTTGGGAGCCTGAGATAGGAGGACCGCAGGTTTGGGGACAGCCTCAGCAAGTAGCAAGACTCTCATCAACCTAGCAAGACCCTGTTACAAAATAAAAATAGGGTTTGGAGTATAGCGTGGAGGTAGAATGCCCCTGGGTTCAATCCAGTACCACGAAAAAAAAAAAAAAAAAAAAGAAAGAAAGAAAAAAGGATGGAAACAAGACAAATGTTAAATAACTCGTGGCTCACCGTAAGATGCAATATATGCAGCCTTAAACAAAGAAAGGTGAGTCTGCATGTGCTTCCTGTATAATACTGACTGACTTATGTAAAGTAAGGGAACAATGTGCATACATAGATACAGAGAATAAGTTCTACAGAAGACTCACAGAAACTGGAAACTTTAGCAAATGAAGCTGGACGAAAAAAATATGGGCTTACTTTTTACTTACTCCTCTTGTACTTTTTGCATTTTATACCACAATCTCCTATGATACTTCCTATCACCACTGTGGCATTAAAGTACTTTGGTGTCATCAATCGAGACCCCAGTATCACTCACTGGAGTATATGGAAATGACTCCAGGTACAGGTGGCGTTTAAGAAGGCCCAAGCTTCCTCTCCTGTTGCAGTGTTTTCCCATCAGAAGTCCTAATACCAAAATGAAACAAGCAACCACCGAAATTCACATTTCTGTTCTCATTGCCATGCCAGATAAATAATGGAAAAAGTGGGTAATAAACCTCAACGGCAGCATGCATAATCCCGATGCTTAGCGTGATTTAAGTGGATAGGATTTCATATGATGGTACCACTTAAAAACTTACTGCAAAAGCGCACATATTAAGTACCTTTCGGCCGTTTTCTTAGCTTACATATATTGAGATCTTTTACCACTGGGCTAAGGTAATTTAGAATTCTACAGATGGAAGAGACTTCAGACATTAACTTAAAGAGCAGGAAAATGAGTCTCAGAGAAGTCAAACAACTTTCTCACAGTCATTTGGTGCAGAAAAGGCAGGGCAGAAACTGGAACCAGATTTTCCTGTTCTGTGTGTGTGGAACTGGGGACTGAACCCAGCGGCATTCACCCTCGCAGCTACAGCCCCAGGCCTATTTTATTTATTTTGAAAGAGAGTCTCACTAGTTACTTTGTGCTGCTCTTAAAGGCAATCCTCCTGTCTCATGCTCCCAAGTACTGGGATAAAGGTGTGCACGATCCAGCACAAACGTGACTTCTTACTGCAGTGGCTTGGCCAAGGCTTCACCTATGGGTCACTCAGGTCCACTGTACCCAAACACTCCCCACCCCGCCTCACCTCTGTGTGTGTGTGTGTGTGTGTGTGTGTAAAAGGGAACTGGCAAGCCAGGTGTGGTGGTACACACTTATAATTTCAGTACTTGGGAGGCTGAGACAGGAGGATCACAGGTTCTCGGCCAGCCTCAGCTACTCAGCTACTTAGTGAGGCCCTCCACAACTTAGTGAGACCCTGTCCCAAAATAAAGAATAAACAATAGGGCTGGGGATGCAGGTCAGAGGTTGAATGCCCCTGGGTTCCATCCCAGTACCGCAATATTGGCAATGGAAACTCTGAGCTACATCCCTAGCCCTTTTTATTTTTTACTTATTTTTGTGTGTGGTATTAGGGATTCAACCCAGGGGTGTTCTACCTCTGATATGCACCACCAGCCCTTTATATTTTTTGTTTTGAAACAGGATCTTGCAAGATTTCTGAGAGTCTTGCTACTTGCTAAAGCTGTCCTCAAACCTGTGATCCTCTAGTCTCAGCCTCTTAACTGCTGGGATTACAGGCATGGGCCATCATGCCCGGCTTATGTTTTATTTTGAAACAGGGCCTCCCTAAATTTCTGAGGTGTGTGTGTGTGTGTGTGTGTGTGTGTGTGTGTACACCCAGGGCTTTACACATGCTAGGCAAGTGCTCTACCACTGAGCTACCTCTCCAGGCCTGCCTCCTCACCTGAGAGATGTCAAGCAGTAGCAGGTTAGTTTTCACTTTGCAAATCTATTAGCAGTGGCTGACTCTGCACTGACAGAACTGAGCAGAGATCTGATCAAGTGAAGCTGATCCAGTCTCCAGCCTGAACAGGAGCTATCCACCCGTGTGTACATCTGACATACTGTACTGTTGATACTACATACCGGAATTTGGTCTCAAAGACCTGGATCAAACTTGGGCAAAATCCTAGTACCAAAGATTCCAACAAGTTTAGAGAATATAGGTGAACTCATTGACAAAACCAATTTTTTTTTTCTTTTTTGTGGGTCTGGGATGGAACCCAGGGTCTGAGCTATATCCTCTGCCCTATTTTGCATTTTTATTTTGAAACAGGGTCTCACCAGGAAGATCCAGGTTCACGAACAGCCTCAGCGACTACTTAGTGAGGTCCTTTGCAACTCAGTGAGACCCTGTTTCAAAATAAAGACTAAAAAATAAGGCTGGGAGTGTAGCTTGGAGGTAGAATGCCCTGGGTTCCATCCTCAATTCTGCAAGACGAAGAGGAGGAGGAGGAAGAAGGAGGAGGAGGAGGAGGAGGAGAAGGAGAAGAGGAGGAAATAATAAGACAGGGTCTCACTAAATTGCAGAGGGCCTAAGTAGCTGAGGCTGTCCGCAAACTGCGATCCTCTGTCTCAGCCTCCCAAATGCTGGGATTTACAAGCATGCGCCACCACGCCCGCCTGATAAAACCAATTTTAATACTTAGTTTCCTCCTATATGATGGAAACTCTGTGAAATGGGCAAACTTTAGATTACTGAGACTCTTAAGAGTAGTCTGCACACGCGTTTGTAGCTGACACTTAGCAGAATCTGGATCTGCATCAATGCCAATTTCTTTGTGCCTCTTTTTCTTTCACTCTAAACTTATGTTTCCTCTGGTTCATAAGTGAGTCAAAGCCACATTCCATGGAATATACTATAAGCAGCTCTTGGTGAACCTGCTTCATCCACAGGAGTCACTAATACATTTTCTAACCTAGGACTTTTAAGACTTGTTCTTTAACATGTTTCAGAGTTGCTCAGCCCTATAAAAAAAAATTTGACCTTCAGACAACGACTTTGTTTTGTGGCTGAATCAAAGACATCTGACTACGTGACAAAGAACCTGCTGACAAAGAACCTGTTGTCTGGGCCTCGGCAAAAATATTTACTTCCTGCCTCTGATCCTCCCAATCAGCAAGCTGAGGGCCTGCTAACAATAGTGTTCACCTTCACAAACCTATCATTTTTGTCTAAATCCAAAGAAGTCCATTTTCACCTCTTAGTCTCAAAGTTCCAAAGTAAACATAAAAGCATGTTAAAATTCTAACTCCTGTCAAAGATAAACACAATTCTCTCAGAAAGTGAAGAATTGTATGTTTTGTCTCATATGTGGACCCTAGAGAGATTGGAGCAGAAAAGAAACTTTGGATAAAGGAGAGATTCCAGTAAAAGTGATAGAGGATTATGGGAGGATGGTGGAGTGCAGACTTAATGAAGGAAACAGTGAAAATTGCTATGTACAAGCCAGGCATGGTGGCGCACACTTGTAATCCCAGTACTTGGGAGGCTGAAACTCTAGGATCGCAGGTTCTCCACCAGCCTCAGCTACTTAGTGAGGCCCTCCACAACTTAGTGAGACCGTTTCAAAAATAAAGAATAAAAAATAGGACTAGGGGTATATCTCAGAGGTGGAATGCCCCTGGGTTCCATCCCCAGTACTACCAAAATAATAATAACAAAAGCCGGGCGTGGAGGCGCACACTTGTAATCCCCATGCTTGGGAGGCAGAGACAGGAGGATCGCGCAGGTTCGAAGCCAGCCACGCGCGCTGGCTTAGGAGACCCTGTTTCCAAATAGAAATGTAAAAATAGGTCTGGGAGTGTAGCCCGGAGGTAGAAGGGCTTCCAGGAACCCCAGTACCACCAAAAATAAATTAATAATAATAATAATAATAATGCTATGTACAAATATGAAATTACCAATACCAATTTCAATAACATGTACAGGTAGGGAGGGGGTACAGGGTGGGGATCTGGAGGGAAGCACTCCAGATGCTCTGTGCATGTATGATTTTATCACTCTGAACCTCAATTATGATGTATAATTATAATGTACCAATAAAAGAAACTTTTTAAAAAGACAAACACAGTCAGCTATTAGTAAAACAAAAGAAATGGGTTTCACTCAGTAACCACTGTCATTACAGGAAAGAGAAGGGGCTTCCATTCTGATCTGCACTGAAGTGATTAGACTCTGTGTGTGTGTGTGTGTGTGTGTGTGTGTGTGTGTGTGTGTGGTGCTAGGGGTGGGCTACCTTTGGGTTACACTCCCAGACCTATTTTATATTTTATTTGGAAACAGGCTCTAAGTTGCTGAGAGCCTCACTAAGTAGCTGAGGCTGGCTTCAAACCTGTGCAATCCTCCTGTCTCAGCCTCCCAAGTGCGGGGATTACAAGCGTGCGCCACCACACCCGGCTATTTATTTTCCATTTTTGAAACAGGATCTCACTAGGTTGCTGAGGCTGGCTTGGAAACTGTGATCCTCCTGTCTCAGTCCCCCAGGTACTAGGTTTATAGGTATGCACCACCATGACTGGCCAAATTTTTTAAGTCTGGCAGCTTGGAGATTTTTCAGGCAAGCATTTTATTTCATTTCATTTTATTGCAGTGCTGGGTACTGAACTCAGGGCCTTGTGAGTACATAGGATGGGAGGCAAGTGCTCTGCCACTGGACAACACCCAACCCAGGTATTTTAATGGAGAGCAGGGGTTACCCTAGGGACACAGACTCCAGCTGCTACAAGCCATGTTAGAATTTGGTTGTCTCAGAGCAGAGGTTTGGATGGAGTCATTAAGTACTGAAAGTTCTGCAGTTCCCCCAGGGTGGTCCTGATCTTTATCTATGTCACAAGCACTGCCTTTCTCCACAGTCAGTTTTCTCTCACCAATACAATCAGCCATTAGAAAGTCAGTAAGATAGCCAGGTGTGGTGGCACACACCTGTAATCCCCAGGACTTGGGAGGCTGAGACAGGAGGATGGCAGGTTCAAGGACAGCCTAAGCAAGTAGTGAGACTCTCATCAAACTAGTGCTGAAGAGTTTCCAAATAAGGAATAAAATTGGGCTGGAGGTATAGCTCAAACGTAGAATGCCTCTGGGTTCAATCCTCAGTACCATAAAAAGAAAGAAAAGAAAAAAGAAAAAGCCAGGTGGCACACGCTTGTAATCCCAGTACCTGGGAGGCTGAGACAGGAGGATCACAGGTTTGCAAACTGCCTCAGCTACTTAGTGAGGCCCTCTGCAACTCAGTGAGACACTGTTTCAAAATAAAGAATATAAAATAGGGCTGGGATATAGCTCAGAGGTAGACTGCCCTTGGGTTCAATACCCAGTGCTGCAAAAAAGGAAGGAAGGAAGGAAGGAAGGAAGGAAGGAAGGAAGGAAGGAAGGAGAAAAGAAAAGATAAAACGAGGCTGGGCATGTGGGGGCATGGCTATAACCCTAGTACTTGGGTGACTGAGACAGGAGGGTCGCAGGTTTGAGGCCAGCCTCAGAAACTCAATGAGGTTCTTGGCAATTTGGTGAGATCCTGTTTCCAAACAAAAAAATAAAGTAGGTCTGGGAATGTATCCCGGAGGTAGAATGTCTCTGGGTTCCATCCCCAGTAACACACACACACACACACAGATAAAAGTAAAAACCCAATTTAAAAATTCCATTTCACAAGCTGGGCATGGTGACAGACTCTTGTAATCCCAGTACTTGGGAGGCTGAGACAGGAGGATCGCAGGTTCGTGGCCAGCCTCGGCTACATAGTGAGGCTCTTTGCAACTCAGTGAGACCCTGTTTCAAAATAAAGAATAAAAAGTAGGGCTGGGGGGGGGGTGTAGCTCAGAGGTAGAATGCCCCTGGGTTCCATCCCCAGTACCATAAAAAAAAAAAAAATCCACTAAGAGCTACAGTCATCCTGGCAGAGACAGACACTTGGGTTTGAAGTTTGAATATAATTGTTCTAAGTGTCCTCAGAATCTGAGAAAAAGAAAAAAAAGAGGAAAAACAACAGTACATCCTCAAAAAATAGGACCATAATGAAAAGACTTAAATGTCAGAGTCAAAACCGATTTCCTGCTTCCACTGTGGAAGAAAGAGAAGAGTTCACATCAGAACAATCTTTACTCTCACAAGCTATTTGAGAACACTTCAACTTTTTCTTTAGAAACTGGCCTAACACCTACAGTGCGATGCAATTTCTCCTGACAAAGATTTCAAGCTTTCCTCCTCTCCTATCTTTCCATTCAAACTTTGCTGATATTTCCCCTCCATTATCTGGAGTCCCACTGGTATCCTCTGTGTTTCCTCTGTGTTTCCTAGTTGGGACATATTAGAGGAAACATATGTACCTTCTCCTCCTGTGCTTGGCTGATCTCACTTAACATAATGTTCTCCAGGGCTTTCCATCTTCTTGATTAATGAGGGTCTACATCTGAATATGCGTAAAATTATGAATATGACATGGTTAACCTGGATAACCACTGGTGGGAGGGGGGAAGGAAAAAAGGGGGTAGGGGGAGAGGGCACCAAATATAGTTTAAATGTATCCCATTTATGTTCAATAAATTTGTTTAAAAAAATAAATTAGATACTTTTCATATTAAAAAAAAAAAAGATTTCAAGCTAAAAGGGAAAGGCCACCCTCAACTGAGCAGATACCAAGGCGTGGGAGCCCTCAAGGAGCATTCTTTGCAAATGGACTAATAATCAAGACGCTCTCATACGGAACAAAGCCCACAGACTGGTGGAATTGAAAAATATGTAGTAAACAAATAACCATTTTACAATGTAGCCCAAGAGCGACAGTAAGAAAGGTCTGTACAGGCGCAGTGGTGAAAGCAGAAAGGTCTGCCTCCAAAACGCAGGGATGTGTTCCCACCACAGGTGACGGTGGACGGAATCTTGGAAAGTAAAGCAATCCAAGATCGGATCCGACGTCCATACTAGGGCTTAGGGACCTTCTATATGTTTTCATTGCAGTAAACTTCCCGTCTCAGAACTTTTACTCAACCTCCTTGGTTATTCCGTCTCGCCACTGAGCCGTGATCTCTGTGGAGACAGAGATGGCGACGGTTCAGTTATATAAACCCAGTGCGTGGCTAGACAAGCCTATGTGGAATGAATGGCTCAAGAGTAAAGGCAGATCGTCCCGAAGGCAGCAGGCCGGCGCCTTTTCCTCTGGCCGGGATTGCTCTGTGCAGCATGGCCCTGAACTCAGGAAAGGAGCCTGCAGAGAGCTCAGGCTGGTCCTAAGAACCTCGCCGGGGTACGGAGGGGTCGCGCTCCAGCCAGGCGTCCCTGCACACCCTGCACACTACGCCGAGCACCCTCGTCGCGTTCTCTTACTTACATTCGCGAGGGGAAGATTTCGATCCGGTCTTTGCCCGACATTCTGACAGTCACTGTTCAGCTCAAGTCCCCGGCCAGGCAATCGTAGCTGCAACAGATCAGTACCGGCCGCCACAGTGCCTGCCTCTCCCGGAATCAGCTGATCGTGTCACCTGACCCCTTCCCGGAGTTGCTAAGAGGCAGCAGGGACACCCATTTTTCACTTCCGCTTCCAGTGGTCTTGGAAGAGGGAGTGGGCGGGGCGGAAACGATGGCCCGGATGTGGAGACGCGCGCACCGCGGAAGTCCAGCTCTCCTCTGGCCCCGCCCCCCTCCAGGTCACCGCGGCTGCGCAGATCGCCGCACGTGCTGGGCGGGGGGGGGGGAGCGTACTCTTTCTCTTCCTCCATTCCTCCGTCTTTAGTCACAGCGCCATCTCATGGTTTACTAAAACATGGAGAGGAGATTGACCTTTGGGGGTAAGGCATCAGAATCCTGCCTCTTTCTCACGCCTGTGACGTTACTCAGAAAAATCTGAAAATAAATAGAACATGTACTTTTCAGGTCCTCCTGCGGCTCACGCCCTTCCTGGCGCTCGGAGGACCCGGACTCTATGGTCAGTGAGGAGGCGGGGCCTCCCCGTCGCGCCTGCGCAGTCCGAGGCGGTGCCGCATGCGCAGTGGGTTGAGCGGAGCGCACGCTGAGGCTGCTCGCCTGCTGGTGCGGGTCTATCAAGTCTGATCGCTCGGATTTAAGAACTCGGCGCGGACTCTAGTGCAGGATTCACACACGTACCTCAGGTGACTAATCCCGCAGCCCGGTTTTCCCGAGGACTCGCTCTAGGCAGTACCCAGTGACAGCAGAGGTCGGGAGAGAGTAGGCCCCGGGCTCACCCCGCCCGGCCCGGCGCGGGAAGCGTCCGGACGGCGCCGACCCCACCCGCGGCTCTGCGCGGCCTCCCGCCGCCGAGCAGCCCCCGAGCCGAGGTCTCGGCCTCGCCAGTCCGCCGGAGAGGGGATGCCTGGGGGTGGGGCAGCCTCGGGGCGCGCTCGGACACCCCATCCCGGCCCGGCACTCTGAGCACTTCGCGTTCTCCGGGTCTGAGAAGTCTTTTTATCTTTTATTTCTTCTCTGCCACCCAGCAGTGCTACGATAAGTTTCTTCATTCTCAGTGGAAACCTGACCGGACTCTTCTCCAAGGAACCAGCAGGATGGGTCCCATTGTTGAAAAGAGCTAGGTTCAAGAATAGTTTATTAATCTGGCAATTAAGACTGAAGCTGCCTTACCGTCGTTGAAACTGAATCATTGCTACTGAGGAGTCTGTTACTGTTAACATCAGGTGTAGTTTGGAAGCGATGAGAATAAAATTGTGGTTTTATAACTCTTCATAACTAAAAGCTTATGTTTAAGGAATACTTTATTTATTGTGTGTAGTACTGATGATTGAAGCCAGAGGCATTCTATCACTGTATTATGCCCCCACCTCTTTTATTTATTTATTTATTTATTTTTACTGTTTGCGGTACTGGGGATGGAACCCAGGGGCATTCTACCTCTGAACTACACCCCCAGCCCTGTTTTTTATTCTTTATTTCGAAACAGGGTCTCACTGAGTTGCAGAGGGCCTCACTAGCTGAGACTGGCCACGAACCTGCGACTGTTCTGTCTCAGCCTCCCAAGTACTGGGATAACAAGCGTGTGCCACCACGCCCGGCTTATGTTTTATTTTAAAACACAATCTTGCTAAGTGACTGCGTCTGGCTTCAAATCTGGGGTCCTCCTACTTGGGAAATACTTTGGAGCTAAATGTGTATACACTAGTCATACCCAAAAATTTAGGCTGCTTTAATTTTTATTAGACATGAATCACTGCTTCATGGAAAAAGAGCATAGAAATATGGATTTAATCCCAATTAACTTGTTATTCAAGGAAAAACTTGTTTTTTAAACTTTGGAAGTTATATAGAATTTCACTGCCTATCATCAGTTCATGTGATGCCAAGTGACAGTTACTAATTTTCAAAAGTTGTCTGATAAGATAGTAATATTTGTAGAGATTTGGTGGCACTATTTCAACTATGGTGAAATATGAAGTGTGCTTCTAGACCAAGAACTATAACATTTAGAGAGCATTACTGATAAGCATTACTTGTCAGTGCCAGACAAGAATTTTTTCAACACATAATAAGCTTTGGAAAGTAATAGGGACTTGAAGTTTGACCTAAAATCTTTTGAAAGATGGATTATTTTTATATGAGAACACATAACAGTATTGTGCTCTGGCATATTAAGGTTCTGTGGGCGAAAGACACTCTAGATTTGATGTGAGAAGACATGGGCATAGCTTTAATACTTAACTAAGCATTTGTCTTTGAGAAAGTCATTCATTCAGTATTTCTGTTCCTTGGTCCCTGTTGGTTGATTGCTTCATTGTGCTCCTTTCATAGTAACTTATATTGTAAATTTTTGTTTCTAGATTGTTTCCAAATCTGTATTTAACTCCTTAGGTAAGAAGCTGTATCAGTAGTACATAGTACATAGTAGATACTGCCCCCCCCCCAAAAAAAATATATATATATCAAATTAAGTCACAAAATGGAAAGAATACTCCCTTTGCCTTTTAGACTCTGTATTAGCATAACACATCACAGTTTTTGAAATGTTTTTACATGTACTTTCAGTTGATACCCTCAGCAAACCTATAAGGTACTTGGCATAGATGAGAAAACAGTCCAAAGAGAGTTCCTTTCCCAAGCAACCACAGCTGGAAAGCAGGACAGAGCACTAACTAGAACCCAAGTCTAGGGCTGTTCCTACAGTTCAAAAGGCTACTTGTCTGGCTTGACACTTGTTAAGAGCCCAGTAAAAATAATGCTTTGAATTCTAAAATACTTTGAAAATGATAGAAGGGGCTGAATAAGTACCTGGTGTGGTTTCTGTTTTCCTGAGAAAAAGGTAGTGGGTTTTTTTGTTTGTTTGTTTTTTTGTTTTTAGTATTTATAAAAAGTTACTAGTGTTTTATAAAAGGATATGTTCAAAATTTCTCAACCAGCCGGGCATGGTGGCTCACACTTGTAATCCCAGTACTTGCAGACAGGAGGATTGTGCAGGTTGGAAGCCAGCCTCAGCTACTTAGTGAGGCTCTCAGAAACTTAGTGAGACCCTGTTTACAAGTAAAATATAAAATAGGTCAGGGGTATAACCTGGAGGTAGAAAGCCCTTGGTTTATATCCCCAGTACACCACACACACACACACACACACACACACACACACACACACACACCCTCAACCAATTGCAGGATCTTTGTGATTTGTGATACCAGTTCTTTTGTAAGTACCAGTTATTTTCTATTTTTGCTGTGGATAACACACCGTCAGCAATATAACATTATTTACTCTCTATGTTGCAAAGAGACTTGTTCTCATTAAAACATAGGATTCATATCTCCCTTTAGGATTCTCCTGTTGCCCATATCTTTAACATCAAATTAAGCTTTGTTTCCCCAAAAGCCCTTTTTTTAAACTGTTTGGAGAAACTTGATACGTAAATGTACCTCTTAAAATTGTTCTGTACATGTCCATGACATTATTTATTTCGATATCCAGTTGAAACTCTTTTTTAGATATCAAATTGGAGTGTTTTGTGTATAGATATTTGACAGTTCCTCTTCCATTCCCCCCCAAAAGGACTATTTAAAAATGAAACAACCAGTTCAGCTAATTCTTAGTGAAGAATTCTAGCCATTGAATATCCACCTCCCTTTGTTTGCTAAATCTGTGTTTTGCCAGACTACAAGAGAAGCAAGTCCATGATACATATGTTGCTTTCTTTTGTTAAAGCCCAGTAGTGTTAATAGTTTGTACTAATTTGTGGTATAAACTCCAATACTTGAATATGTATGTTTATGTTACTTTTTGTTTGCATGTTTCATATTGTAACAACAATATATCCTGATTTATAAGATCAAAGACTGGATCCACACTTCATGGGTATCAGTATAGGAAAGAGCAAGTTGGTCAGTGTGGGCCTCAGTTTCTCTATAAAATGGGGAAAGCTAGAAAGAAAGCAGTACTTCAAGAAGATAGTGGCCATAGCATTTAGGACCCTGTGGGTAAAGGAAAGGTGTATAAAAGTCCCACAAAGATCTTCCCACTGGTAGGTGTGCAGAAGTGGGTGGCAGGTGGCAATTCTCATACTGTACCACACCAGAAAGAACTCTGGCGTTCGTGTGCTGGATGTAGGTGGTCTGCCTAAGGTCAGTTCTTGGCAGCCTATTTCCCACTTAACAGTAAATTCATTAAGTTATTAAATGAACTTAAGACAATTTTTTTCCTAGGCCTTTAGATCCTACCTATTACTATCTTCTGGCCTCTGACAATAGAAAATAGGTTAAGGTTAGTAGAAAAACTTGAAAATTATCAGCCATTATTTGTTTGAAACGCAGTTCTACCTATAATATGATTTTCAGCTTTGGGATATAAAATAATGGAGACCTATAAAACTATTCTTAAGATTAACTTACAGATTGGCGTGGTGATGCATGCTTGTAATCCCAGTACTTGGGGGACTGATAGGATCACAGGTTTGCAGCCAGCCTCAGCTACTTTAGTGAGGCTCTCAGCAACTTAAGTGAGACCCAGTTTCAAAATAAAAAGTCAAGTACGGCTGGGGATATAGCTCAGAGGTAGATTGCCTCTGGGTTCAATCCTTAGTACCAAAAAAAAAAAAAAAAAAGATTAGGTACACTTATTCAATAAAATAAAAAAATAGAGCCGGGCATGGTAGCGCACACTTGTAATCTCAGTACTTGGGATGCTGAGTGAGACTGGAAGATCACAGTTTTGAAGACAGCCTCGGCAAGTAGTGAGACCCTGTTTTAAAATAAAAATAAAATAGGGCTGGGGAAATAGCTCAGAGGTAGAATGCCCTTGGTTTAATCCCCAATATCACATGTACTTGTACACGCACGTACATGAGCGCAAAAAAAAAAAAAAAAAGAATTGGGTGTCTAGCTCAGTGGTACAGCACTTGCTTAACATAAAAGGCTCCAAATCTATCCCAGCACCATCAGAAATAAGTAAAAATTTAGAGTTAATAGAAGCTTGAAATTTTGATAATTGTGAATTAAAGTTTATTAAAAGGAAACATTTAACTGGTATGGTAGTGCATGCCTGTAATCACAGTACATAGAAGGGTGAAACAGGAGTATCACAAGTTTGAGGACAACTACAGCAAGTAATGAGAATTTGGCTCAACCTAGGGAGACCCTGTTTCAAATAAAAAATTAAAAAATAGGCCTGGGATCCCGAGGGATGTAACTCAGTGGAAGAAGTACTTTCCTACCGGCACAAGGCCCTGGGTTCAATCCCCAGTACTGCAGAGTGGGGATGGGGAAGCCAGGCGTGGTAGCATTCAGGAGGCTGAGACAGGAGGATATCTCTGGCCAGTTTCAGGTACGTAGTGAGGTCCTTTGCAACTCAGTGAAACCCTGTTTCAAAATAAAGAAAATGGGAGTGGTGGTGCATGCTTGTAGGGAGGCTGAGACAAAAGGATATTCTGCAACTCAGACCCTGTTTCAAAAAATAATAAAAAGTAGGGCTGGGGCTGAGGTTTGAAGGTAGAATGCCCCTGGGTTCCATTCCCCAGTACCACACAAAAAAAAAAGATTAAAAATTAGGGCCAAGGGTATAGCTTGGAGGTAGAATACCCCTGGGTTCCACCCCAGTACTACTAAGAAAAGAAAAAAAAATAGGGCTGGGGATGTAACTCAGAGGTAGAAGAATGCCCCTGGGTTCGATCCCCAGTACCATGAAAAAGAAAAAAGAAGAAATTTAAGTTTAATATATTGTGATTGATAAAATTTTAATTTTCCATTAACATGTGATACTGTAATATTTTGGCTATGAGTGAAAACGAGACTCTGAATGTCATCTGTGATGGAGCATTTGCCTAGTGTGCTTGAAGCCCTGGATTCAGTTCTCAGCAACACACACACAGGATTGTGTTTGGCATTTGGTATATTGGTCTAGGTAGTCAGAAAATTCTTCTCTTTACTACCTGAGTCTTGCGTGACTTGAGGAAAGAGTAGTTTAGTTTTGCTGACAGGTTTATAAAAGTGGTGCTTCCCATCATTTGATAGTTCTTAAAATGATGGTGTTAAAGTAGTACTTTACTCTTGAGGTATTCCTTTAATCCTTAGGTTTCAGAGTACTTTATAGATGGTCATTATTTTTTATGATTCCTTTGAAACTAATGGCAAAGAATCATCCAAGCCTTACAGAAACGGGGAGCAGAATACAAATTAAAGCTTGGTTCCTCAATAGCCGTCCGTTTTCTGAGAACACTTAAGTTTAAAAAGATGAGAAGCCTAATAACTATGTTTTTTTATCTTTTACTTTCTTTCGGTGGCAAGATATAGAAAATTAGTATTTCATTCTTTTGACTTATAACTGGACACTTAATTTGATTCTTTTGTTTAAGTTGCAGAATGCCAAGTCTAAGTTGTAGATTTTATCAACATAAATTTCCGGAAGTAGAAGATGTAGTGATGGTGAATGTAAGGTCCATTGCTGAAATGGGGGCGTATGTCAGCTTGCTGGAGTACAACAACATCGAAGGCATGATTCTTCTTAGTGAGTTATCCAGAAGACGCATCCGTTCTATAAACAAACTTATCCGAATTGGCAGGAATGAATGTGTGGTTGTCATTAGAGTGGACAAAGAAAAAGGTAAGTGAGGAAAATACCTAAAGAATATATATATATTATCTGTTACAGCCGGGCGTGGTAGCGCACGCTTTTAATTCAGTACTTGGGAGGCTGAGACAGGAGGATCGCGCATGTTCAAGCCAGCCTCAGCTACTTAGTGAGGCTCTTAGCAACTTAGTAAGCCTGTTTCCAAATAAAATATAAAATAGATCTGGGAGTGTAGCCCAGAGGTAGAAATGCCCTGGGTTCCATCCCCAGTACCACACACACACACAAAATATCAATTACAAAAGTAAAGTATTTTAAGTTGCCTACTTCTGTTAAAATTAACTTTTATACTTGTTACTTTATATACAAAGTATTTAATTTATTTATTTTGTGGTACTAGAGATGGAACCTAGGGGCATTCTACCTCTGAGCTACACCCCCAGCCCTATTTGTATTCTTTATTTTGAAGCAGGGTCTCACTGAGTTGCAAAGGGCCTCACTAAGTAGCTGACGCTGTCTGCGAACCATGATCCTCTGGTCTCAGCCTCCCAAATACTGGGATTACCAGCATATACCACCAAACCTAGCTACAAAGTATTTTTAGAAAAACCTCCTAGGTTGTAGTTGTAGTTTAATTAGTACATCTCAGGTTTTGATTGTTTTTGGTGATGGTACTAAGGATTGAACCTAGGGGCATTCTACCTCTGAGCTACACCCCCAGCCCTATTTTATTTTACTTGGAAACAGAGTTTCACTAAGTTGTAGGGGACTCATGAGGTTACAGAGGCTGGCCTTGAACCTGCAATCCTCCTGTCTCAGTTTCCCAAGTACTGGCATTATAACTGTGTGCCACCACGCCCAGCTCCAGGTTTAGATTTTGTAGGTCATATAACTTGATTTTTTTTCCCCTAGTGTTTATCAGAATCTTAGGAATTTACACATGATAACCAAACCCAGAAAAGACAGATAAATAAACCAAAATACTAGTTCATTCATTTTCGCTGACAGACCTGAACGTATTGGATGCCTTTTCCTTAATTTAAAGTTAACTGTACGTGGTGGTGTGCCTCTGTTATCCCAGAACTTTGGAGGCTGTGAGATAGGAGGATCGCAGGACCAAGACCAACCTTAGCAACTTAGTAGGACCCTGTTTCAACCTAAAAAAAACTAGGGCTGGAGGTGCAGCACTACACCTAGGAGGTCTATTGCCCCTGGTTCAATCCCAGTTTAAAAAAAAAAAAGCAATTAGTAATCAAAGCATAGGGTGAGCATACAAAGGAGGCAAAGGTAAGTGGTATTAGGAATGGTTTACATAAGTTTTGAAAAAGCATTGTGTTGTTCTGTGTGTGTGTTCACACCCCTGAAATCCAATATTTTGTATGCATATGGTATGGGGATTGAGACCAAGGCTTTACACATTCTAGGCACACCTGAAATCCAATATTAAATGTCTTTCTGGTAATTAAAGTGTTTATATCCCCCAGATCCTGTAAGATCTTTCAGACAGTGCTAAGTGAATTTCATGTTTTACTCATTGCTTGTTTTTCCTTTTTTTCTATAAATCAATCTCTGTTGTGAAACCTTTTCTATCCTAAATACAGTATATAGTATCATTAAGTAAGTACGGTGTTTTATAATTTCACTCTTCATCTATGAGGTGTTAGTATCAGGTAGGTAAATATTTCTGAGCTTGAATAATAGCCTGTCATGACCTTGATTGAACTTGCCTTTCTCACTCTTTACAGTATAATTTACTGAGACCTTTTCACTTCAAGTGATTACTTTTATACATGCTGACATTTTAATTTTTTCTGACTATAGTCTTAGATTACATACTTGGAAGGTGTCTTATGTTATCTCTTAGGTAGTGACTACAGTTGAGCACATTGATTATAATAAATATTTTGATGTGAGTTATCTCATTGCCCACCCAAAATTATTAAACTACTTGAAGGCAAAGACTGCCTTAAACTTACGTAAGTCTTCATTTGGTTAGAAGTGTTGGTCACAGTAGTATGTTGGCATTTGAACGTAATTTTTTTCAAAATTGTCTCATACAGGTTATATAGATTTGTCCAAAAGAAGAGTTTCTCCAGAAGAAGCAATCAAATGTGAAGACAAATTCACAAAGTCCAAAACTGTAAGTTAATTTTAAGTCAAATTAGTCTGTTGTCTGTATATCTAATAAATAATTAGCATGAAGCTGGGCAAGGTGGCTCATGCTTGTTATCCCAGGACTTGGGAGGCTGAGACGGGAGGATTGCAGGTTCAAGGACAGCCTCAGTAAGTAGTGAAACTCTATTACCCTAATGAGACCCTGTTTCATAATAAAAATAAAATAAGGCTGGGGTTGTAGCTCAGAAGTAGAATACCCCTGGGTTTAATCCCCAGTGCCACACACACACACACACACACACACACACACACACACACACACACACTAACTTAGGCCCTCCACAACTTACTGAGACTGTTTCAAAATAAAACAGGGTTGGGGGTGTAGCTCAGAGGTAGAATGCCACGGGTTCAATTCTCAGTACCACACACACACACACACACACACACACAAAGAACTCAGATCAATACTGGAAGTTAGTGTTTTGGAGCCATTTGGGTTTAAATTAACTATGAGTAATTTCAGTGGACTTATTTAATTTAATTTTGTTTATTTTTATAATGGTGGAAGTTGAAGCCAGCACATTGTGCATGCTAGGCAGGCATTCTATCACTGAGCTGACATCCCCAACCCTGTCTTCTTTATTTTTTGAGGCAGGGTCTTGCTATGTTGCCCAGGCAGATCTTGAACCCATGGGCTCAAGGAATCTTCTGTCTCCGCCATTTTAGTAGCTAGGATTATAGCTGTTACTCCACCTGGGGGCTTGGCTTATTTCTGATGGGGTGTCATAACATAGTTCTTGTCATTCAACCCTATTCTGTGATAAAGATAACAAAGATAAACAAGCAACTGCTGTATATTAAAAATGAGTAAGGGTTTGTAAATTTCTATGAATCTGTGAAAGCAAGGCAGGGACCTATTGCTAGTGTTTTTTTGCCCTAGTTAGGATTATTTTCTCCTCTCGGACACACCACACGTGTTCACTCCCTCTGTTCAGACAGCATTCTCGTGGCTATGGCTCAATAAACCTGACCACACAACTTAGCGGAAGGAAGATCACAGTTTTGGAGGTTTAGAGGTTCAGCCCACATGAGGCCGGGGCCTGCGGCTCTCGACGTGGTGGGGGAAGCGGAGAGGCAGCAGGAGCTCTGCTCACCTCACAGCACAGAGGCCAGAACCAGCAGGGGAGAGGAGGACCTTGTCTAATCCCCAGACCACAGCCCCAGGGACCCCTCCCTAGCAGCCAGGCCTGCTTCCAACATTGCTTATTTTTTGTGAGAGCTGGCGGGGGGGCGGGGGGAGGGCATTCTAAATCCAAACCATCACACCCTCCCTTGTGCTGGGGAACTTGATGCAGAGCTTTGTGCGTGCTGAGCCTCACACTCCATCACTGAACCACACTCCCAGCCCACATCTTTGTTTTTGAAGAGCATTGTTAGTGGTTTCTTTGCCCTTTGCTATTATCTTGCTGCCCTCGAGATAGGATACCAAGAAAATAATGTCTAAATAAAATTTTTAAATATTAGTTATTTCTAGTAAAAGAAAAAAAAGTCTAAGGTCCTTCAGACCATTACCTAGGTCTCTTCCTTTGTTTTACTGATGTAATTACACATAAGTAAAATATAAGGTGTTTTACATTTGAATATCCTGGACCTTAACGTTCAGAATGCAGTCTTTAAACCAACGGCACTGGCATTGCCTGGCTGTTTTGAAAAGCAGAATCTCATGCCTGGCATGGTGCACACCTGTAATCCCAATACTTGGGAGGCTGAGATAGGACGTCACAGGTGTGAAGCCTGTCTCAGCAACATAGCAAGACTCTCAGCAACATAGTGAGGCTGTTTCAAAAACAAAAAATAAAAAGGGCTAGGGAGCCAGGCGTGGTGGCGCACACTTGTAATCCCAGCATTCGGGAGGCGGAGACTGGATGATTGCTGTTCACTGACAGCCACAGCCACTTGAGGCTCTTCGCAACTCAGTGAGACCCTGCCTGTTTAAAAAAAAGAAAAGAAAAGATTAAAAAATAGGACTGGGGGTGTAGCTCAGAGGTAGAATACCCCTGGGTTCCATCCCCAGTACCGCAAAAAGAGGAGCTTGAGGTATAGCCCCAAGAGGTATAATGTCTCTGGGTTCAATCCCGAGTACCACAAAAAAAAAAAAAAAAAAAAGATAAGCAGAATTTAGGATCCCACCAAGTTTGGGAAGCATTGCTCTAGGAAACTTTTACATGGTTTGTCTCCTTGGGATATTGCTAAAATGAGTATTTGCCTGGCATGGTAGCATGTACCTATATTCCTATTTACTTGGAAGACTGAGGCATGAGACTTTTTTGGTGGTACTGGGGATGGGACCTAGGGGCTTTCCACCTCTGGGCTACACTCCCAGACCTATTTTTATATTTTATTAGAAATAGGGTGTCTCCTCGCCAGGCATGGTGGTACACGCTTGTAATCCCCGCGCTTGGGAGGTGAAGACAGGAGGAAAGCGCAGGTTGGAAGCCAGCCTCTCTGGCTTAAGAGACCCTGTTTCCAAATAAAAATATAAAATAGGTCTGTGCATGTAGCCTGGAGGTAGAAGGGTTTCCAGGAACCCCAGTACCACCAAAAAAAAAAAAAAAGAAGAAAGAAACAGGGTCTCACTAAGTCGCTGAGAGCCTCACTAAGCTAGGCTGGCTTCAAACCTGGAATTATAAGCATGTACACCCAGCAAGGCATGAGGATTTTGTGAGCTCATTCAAGGCCAGTCTAGACAACATAGTGAGACCCTGTCTCAAAAAAGAAAAAACATCAGGATAATAAAGTGATAAAATAAAACAGCCATTATTAATACCATTCCTCACTTTTTATGTGTAATAACGTGTGTTTATATATATTGGTATATAACTCTCTGCAGTGCCTCCTTTTCCCAAATGAGGAAACAATTCAGGGATGTTAATTTGTCAACCATTGTCAAGACTTAATCCAGGTCTTGGGACCCTAAATTATGTACTGTTTCTATTTGTTAAGCCCACTCGAGTTAATTGTTTTGACAAAGTTAATATTTCTCTATGGAGAAAGCTTGTGTGGGGAACTTTTATCGTTAAAGAGTCACCGTAGTCAAATTATGCTGTCTACTAAAATGTAAAAATAGCCATTTTTTCATAGATCTCTTTTCTTGGAATTGTTGAGCTCTTTATTCTGCTTCTAGGTTTACAGCATTCTGCGTCATGTCGCTGAAGTGTTGGAGTATACCAAGGACGAGCAGCTGGAAAGCCTGTTCCAGAGGACGGCCTGGGTCTTTGACGACAAGTACAAGAGACCCGGCTACGGTGCCTACGATGCATTTAAACACGCAGTCTCGTAAGCGCGCCTTCTCGATTCTGCTTCTGCCTTGATGTCAGTGCCGGGTCTAGCGCACAGGTTGATAGCGTGCCACTCTTTTCACAGCGTCCATAGATTAAGTCCTTATCAAGTTTAGATTAAAAAAGGCCCTGATACAGGTCAGTCCTATATGCTTAAGTCTTTGTAATTTCTTATACAATAGCTAGTCATAACCCATCTGTTTTATCTCACATTACTTCCTTACACATTGTCTTTTTTAGGGGGGTACTAGGGATAGAACCCAGGGGCATCCTACCTCTGGACTACACCCTCGGCCCTTTTTGATTTTTATTTTGCAACAGGGTCTCTCTGGGTTGATGAGAGTCTCACTCCTTGCCGAGGCTGTCCTCAAACCTGCGATCCTCCTGTCTCTGCCTCCTAAGTACTGAGATCACAAGTGTAGCCTACCACACCTGGCTTCCCTTACACATTTTCATTTTCTCATTTCATTATTGTCCTAAGTGACTTCACAACCAATGTGGATGTCTTATTTTCCTTACCTTAATTCTTTGCCCCCTTCCTCTTTAGCCAGTCTTCAATGTGGCCTCACGTGGGCTTTATTATCACCAGGATTTGCTCTGCTTCTAAAACCTTTAATTCACACAGTGCATGCGTGTGCTTCTGGGGCGGTACTTCACCACTGAGCCACATCTCCAGCCCTTTGTTTTATTTTGAAACAGCGTCTCACTAAGCCGTTGAGGCTAGCCTCGAACTTGTATTCTCCTGCCTTAATCCCCAGAGTAGCCGGGATTATAAGCATGTGCCACCTTGGCCAGCTCACACAGCTTGCTCTTTTAGACTTGAATAGTTTCCTATCCTTCTGGCTCTCAGAAAGTAAGTTATACTCCATTTCTTTAATTCTTATGTATTGGTCTCTGGTTCCAAAGTGGTTTTTCTCTTTCTTTTTACCCTCTCCTGCCTTATTTTTCCTATTCAACATAGACGACACAATGAGCCGTCATTTCAACAGCTTTTTTGCCAGTGTTGTGAGCTTTTGCCCTCTTTTCCCTCTTATGCGTCCAGCCTTGGATGGATGTTTCTGAGCTCTCTGCACTTACAGACTGCTGGGCACTACTAGGAAAACGGTTTTGCAGGTTGGTGCCACTGCATATTCACGGTCTCCAACCTCAGCTGGCTTTCACTGTTGCCCACGTTCTCTCAGCCCTTGCCCGGTTCTTCTCTCATTTCTATAGTGGCTGTTTGACAACTTCTCATGCTCAACCTGTTCCACCCCCCTGCCTCTCTCTTAGCTGGTATGTTCACTACCTGTGTTATCTCACAAAGAAGCCAATGTGCAAGAAGTTCTGTATTCACTGTGACAAATATCTAAAAAGAACAACTTAGAGGAGGACATTTTTCTTTGGCTCATGGTTTTAGAGATTTTCGCAGTGGATTGGTTCCATTGCTCAGGGCCTAAGTTGAGTCAGAATATCATGGTGGGAGAGCGTGGCAGAAGAAAACTGCTTAGCTCATAGCAGCCAGGAAGCAGAGAGGGGGAGCCCGGGCAGATCCCAAGGGTAGGCACCCAGTGACTGACTACTCCTTCAACCAGGTTCTACCTCCTGCTGTTCCCAATAATACCTTTGAATTACTAATGCACTGGTGAGGTCAGAGGCCTCATGATCCAGTCCCTTCCTCCAAAGCCCCTCTGAACACTGCTGCGCTCCGGGGCCATACCTTGAACACACGAGTCTATGGGGGATGCCTCAGATCAAACCATAGCACTCCTCTGCTTGCATGCATCAGCTATCTGAATATACTTATCTCTGTCCCGCCTGTCATTGTCTCCCTTGCTCCTGAAATTTATGTCCTTCCTACTCTCAAACTAATCTTACCACTCATGCCCAGCTCAGGGATCTCTCTCTGTTAAGCATCGGGAACTTAGTGAAACCCTCTGCAACTTAACAAGACCCTGTTTCAAAATGAAAAGGGCTGAGGGTATAGCTTGAAGGCAGAATGCCCTGAGTTCAAGCCCCAATATCGAAATAATAATTTATGGTTTTACTGCGTACCAGTTGAGCATCCCTAACCCACAAATCTAAAATGCCCAAAATCTAAAACTATGCCACAAGTGGAAAATTCCACACCTGATCTATGGTAGATTGCAGTCAAAATACAGATGAATTAAAAATACTATATAAAATTCCATTCAGTATATGCACATAAGGTATATTAAAACAAATGAATTTTGTGTTTAGATTTGGATCTCTTCAAGATACCTCATTCAGTATATGCAAATATTCCAAAGTCTGAAAAAGTCCAAAACACTTCTGGCCCTATGGATTTTGGATAAGAGATTTATAGCCTGTGTATGTATTGATTAAGTAGATAGAGAATAGTTTGTGTATTTAAAGTTCAGTGCATTGGCTGGATGTGGTAATGCACACCTATCCCAGTACTTGGGAGACAGACAGGAAAATCAAAGGTTTAAGGTCAGATTCAGTGATTGAGTAAGACTTTCAACTTTTAAAAAGGGGTTGGGGGTCGGGGTGTAGCTTGGAGGTAGAATGCCCTGGGTTCAATCCCCAAAACGAAAAAAGATTGAATTCATTGTTCTTTCTGTGGCTACTGAGCAGGATTTCTCTAATGAATAGATGTGTACCTACTTCATCAGTATCAGTTTCTATGTGATATTTCATTTTGAGAACATACATTATATTTTTCCTTATGAGCCATTTACCTGATGTTCCCTTTTTAAAAACATTGTTGTGGTAAATATGTGTATGTCTGATATATACCTAGGAATGGAATTGTTGGGTCACAGGAATGATTTTATATATACATGTATATGTATATTACATATGTGTATATATTTAAGGACATATACACTATATGATACATTATAATATTGTTAATACATAACTATACATATGACACAATAAGTTACATTGTATATTATACATAGCTTAAATTAATATAGAAATCAATCTTACAATCCAACAGCTTCACACGTATGTGTGTGTGCATCTTTAAATGGATTTGATTTTGCCAGCTTACTCTCCAAATTGATTTTGTAATTTCCTTCTAGCACCTGTGTAGGTATTCCTTTTTCCCATGTCTTCACCAATATCTGATATAAGTCTCTAGATTCTTTTCCCTCTTGCCAGCAGCCTTTGATTTGCATGCTCCTGATTTATTTAGGAGGTGAATAGGTTTTCCTGATTGTTGGTCACTTATATTTCTTCTATGAAATGCCTGTTTAGATCACTTGCCAATCGTTTCTTGTATTCTTTTGCCATCTTGTTGCTCTATATACACTTCCTGTTGCTTTGCATTAGCTAAATGAAAATTTGCTATGCCAAAATTCTGTCACCTTCCGTTCATTAACCTGGACCCCGTGCTGTTTCTTTCCAATACATCATAACTGTCTAATAACAGTTCTCCTTTTGCTTGTTGCGATGCTACCGTTCTTTCAGACTTTTTTTTTTCCATCGACATGTGAGTGACTATGACCTGTGTGCTTCCCTCTCCTGATACTTGTGGGTGTGTTTTTATTTTTACAAATTCTGCCAAGTCTTTGTTCTTTGCGGGTTAAATTATAAGTTCCTTTCAGCAGGGGCAGCTAATTACATAGAAATGCTTAAGTGTTATTGTAGGGTGTCATGTTACAGGAGGCATTTAAGTGCGTATTTTAGTCAGATCTCTAAAATTCTTCTTGTGCTAATCAGTAGGGTGTTATCTGTTTGCCATATACTGCTAGGTGCTTTAATTGCATTATCTCATTTAATACTTAAAGTAATCCCTTGATAAAATGTTTTCATTCTCATTTCACGTAGAAACTGAGGACTGGAAAGGACCAAAGGGACACAGTTAAAAGTACAAAGCCATGGTTTGACTTCTTAATCCTGACACTGAAACCAGTGCTTTTCAGTTCAGGGCACCATTCCTTGTGTGTATGATTAGTTCCCATTTTTGGTATTGTAACCTTGACCTTTGTGTTTTTGTTTTTGTTTTAATCAGAGATCCATCTATTTTGGATAGTTTAGATTTGAATGAAAACGAACGGGAAGTACTCATTAACAATATTAATAGGCGTTTGACACCACAGGCTGTCAAAATTCGAGCAGGTAAATGACTTTCTGAAAGTATTTGCGTGCACCAAAGTTGCTAAGTAATGGGACTAATAAAAGAATATGTTGCCACATCTACAAATGAAAATTTAAGTATTTTTATGACAAGAAAAATTTGAGGTTTATGGTATTGCCCCTTCCCATACTAGGGCCTCACACATGCTAGGTAAGTGCCCTACCACAGAGCCACGTCCCCAGCCCAAAAAAGTCATTTTTGCTTCTACAGAGTCATCATCATAAAAAACTATATTGACACAGGTAAAAAGAATCATGAATTCAACTAGTTTTATTTATTTATTTATTTATTTATTTATTTATTTAGTGGTGGTGGTACTGGGGATGGAACCCTTCTACCTCCAGGCTACACTCCCAGACCTATTTTATATTTTATTTGGAAACAGGGTCTCTTAAGCCAGCTGAGGCTGGCTTCAAACCTGCACGATCCTCCTGTCTCAGCCTCCCAAGCGCAGGCATTACAAGTGTGCGCCACCACACCCAGCACAACTAATTTTAAATCAGCCTCTTTTTTTTTTTTTTTTTTTTTTGGTGGTACTGGGATTCCTGGAAGTCCTTTTACCTCCGGGCTACACTCCCAGACCTATTTTTACATTTTTATTTGGAAACAGGGTCTCCTAAGCCAGCGCGCACGGCTGGCTTCGAACCTGCGCGATCCTCCTGTCTCTGCCTCCCAAGCGCGGGGATTACAAGCGTGCACCACCACGCACGGCTAAATTAGCCTTTTTTTTTTTTAAAAAATGAATTTATTATTTTGTGTTTGTGTGTACTTAAATATTTCCGCTGTGCTAGGGATGCAGCTCACAGTAGAGTTCTTGCTAGTGTGTGTGGAGGCCTGCGCTTGGTGTTGAGCATCATGAAAACAAGAAAGGCAACGTGTTTCTGTGGTGAGCCCTCCTGTGCTAGGCTGGCTGCTTGTTAGTACTTTAGTTTCTTTCAGGTGTTTTTCTTACACACTCACTGTGTAAGAACATAGGGTGCGGCTCATTAATAGGACAAGTTTCAAGGGCCTGGGAATAACCCCCAGTGCCAAAAAGAAAAAGCTGTTCACATTCATATTTAAATTTTTTGTTTTTACAAAATCAGGATCAAATAGAATTTCTATCTCTTAGCTTTTTCTACTCTTTGTATTATTGGTACTCTTTATGCAGACATGAGAATCTTCTCCTTTCTGATAGCTAGGTAATATTCCATAGAACAGATAAACCTTCATATTAGCCAGTCCTCTCTTGATGAACACTTAGATTTTTCCCAGTTTTTTCACAATTACAATAATACACTATAAGTTAGCACCCTTTTACATACATTTGTTCTTAAGGCAAATTGATAAAAAGAAATGTTTTGTCAAACAATAGCAATTTCTAATCATTTCAAGATAAGTTGCTATTAAAATATTTGGTAAATTTCTTTGTCTTTTATAGTTTGGGTAGTAGGTGGCTTAATATAGATGGGAAAAAATGTTATATATTCAGATATTTTAATTGTGAAAATTGATAAAAAAAACTAGACTTGGTGCATGCCTGTAATCTTAGTGCTTGGGAGGCTGAGACAGGGTGAGCATGGGTTCAAGGCGGGCCTTAGCAACTTAGGAAGCCCTCCACAACTTAGTGAGACCCTGTTTCCAAATAAAAGGTAAAACAGGATTGGAGTGTAGCTCAGAGATAGAATGCTCCTGGGTTCAATCCCCAGTACCACAAAATAATAATAATAAATTTTAATTGATAGGGTGATGAAAGTTTTCATAATTATTTAAATACTAGTCTCTTTCCCACATTCTGACTCTTTTAAGCCTTTATTTCTCATATTTTTTCATATCAGCTTCTGAATTTTTATAATTTTAGATATTGAAGTGGCTTGTTATGGTTATGAAGGCATTGATGCTGTTAAAGAGGCCCTGAGAGCAGGTTTGAATTGTTCCACAGAGACCATGCCCATCAAGGTGAGTCATCAGTTTCCTCCCACCTGCTAAAATAACCACCTGAACGATCAGATCTTTGTATTGATTTTTTTTTTTTTTTTTTTTTCTGGTCTGGGGGTGGAACCCAGGGGCATTCAACCTCCGAGCTATACCCCCTACCCTATTTTTTTTTTTTTAATTCTTTATTTTGAAACCTCTGAGTTGCAGAGGGCCTCACTAAGTAGCTGAGGCTGTCCATGAACAGCGATCCTCGGGTCTCAGCCTCCCGAATGCCACCGCGCCAGGCTTTGTATTGACTTTTAATACTGGGTATTGAACCTGGGGCATTCTGCCTTCAGGCTACACTTCTACCTCCAGCCGTTTTATTTTTATTTTGAAACAGAGTCTCACTAAGTTGCTGAGCCTAGCCTTGAATCTGCAATCCTCTTATCCTAGCCTCCCAAGTATTGGGATCATAGTGTATATACCACTATGCCTAGCTCTTCTTTCTTTTCTTATGTTTGGCTAGGAGTATAGCTCAGTGAGCTCGGTGGTAGAGCGCTTGCCTAGTATGCACAAGGCTCTGGCTTTTATCCCCAGCACCACTACCACCAAAAAAAGGATCATGTTATAGTGTTTCTTAAAATTAAGCAGTGGTTCTTGGTAATAGTTCTGGAGAATGTTTTTTGTTTTCTTGCTTTTGTCACAGTGAATGGGTATTTCTATTGCAGATTTGTAGGGATATTAAACCTCCTTTACAATAGAGATTTGTAAGCTGAGCATGGTGGCATGTGCCTGTAATCCCTGTACTTGGAAGGCTGCGACAGGAGGACCGAAGGCTTGAGGACAGCTTCAGCAACCTAGCAAGACCATTTCAAAACAAAAAATAAAAGGAAGGGCTGGAGATAGAGCTCAGATGTACAATGACCCTGGGCTCAATCCCTAGTACCAAAAAAAAGTTGTAGTGCCCAGAAAGCTTGCACCTTTAAAAGATAACATGCTCTTTAACTATATACACACAACTTTTATGATATTTGGGGGGGGATGTTTTGGGGGGTGGTTTTTTTGTTTGTTTGTTTTTTGTTTGTTTGTTTTGGTTTGTTTGTTTTGGTTTGGTTTTTTGGTGGTACTGGGGGTGGAACCCAGAGGCTTTCTACCTCCAGGCTATACTCCCAGACCTATTTTATATTTTATTTGGAAACAGGGTCTCACTAAGTAGCTGAGGCTGGCTTTGATCCTCCTGTCTCAGCCTCCCAAGCGCGGGGATTACAAGCGTGCACCACCACGCCTGGCTCTTTTATGATATTTGATCTGTAGCTTTCATTAGTACTAAAATAAATTGCATGACTATTATTCAGAATTTCTTAGAACAATTCCTTCCATCTATTTAGAGGCAGTTATCCTTTATGCTAATGATGACTAGTTACTTCAGCCACCAGAGACACCCTAAAATCATAATTCTTTTTGTTCAGTATTGCAGTGGGGTGAAGGAACAAAAGCCAGGTGTGGTGGCATGTCTTAATCCCAGTACTTGGGAGGCAGCTCACACTGCTAGATTTGATCATTCTATCACTTACTCTTGCTACAAATTGCCAGCTTCAGAATTGGGAGATGAGTGACTATAGGTCCATTTGTAACTGAAGTTTTGGCTTTCTCTTTTAGATTAATCTAATAGCTCCTCCTCGGTATGTGATGACTACAACAACGCTGGAGAGAACAGAAGGCCTCTCTGTCCTCAATCAGGCTATGGCTGTGATCAAAGAAAAGATCGAGGAGAAGAGGGGTGTGTTCAACGTTCAGATGGAGGTGAGATCTTGCTTTCGTCTTTACTTTTTTTTTTGCGGACTGAGGATGGAATCCAGGGTATAGCTATCTCTGAGCTACACCCCCAGCCCTATTTTTTATTCTTTATTTTGAAACAGGGACTCACTGAGTTGCGGAGGACCTCACTATAAGTAGCTGAGGCTGTCCACAAACCATGATCCTTCTGTCTCAGCCTCCCAAATGCTGAGATTACAAGTGTGCACCACCATTCCCGGCATGTTGTTAATATTTTTGAGAAACTTAGTCATCTAAATGATTTGTGTTCTAAAATACCTGATTACTTTTTTTTAAATACATTTAGGATTACAAATCTAAGTTGTCGACTAAGAGAGTTTCTAAGAAGAGTTTTTATAACCCAGGCGTGGTGGTGCATGCTTGTAATCCCAGTACTTGGGAGGTTGAGACCAGAGTATTGCAGGTTTGTAGCCAGTTTAGGGATTTTGGCCCTCTGCAACTTAGTGAGACCCTGTTTCAAAAACAAAGAATAAAAATTAGATTGGGTGTGTAGCTTGGAGATAGAATGCCCCTGGGCTCAACCCCAAGTACTACCCAAAAAGAGGTTTTATGAATAAATGTCGGTGCTGTAATGTCATATTAGGAGATGGACCGTCAAGCCTGCTGTCATCAATGATGTTAGGGGTTCCCCTTCAGGAAGAAAATAGACAACAAAGATGAAATGTTTATTGTCAGAATAAGAGTAATCTCCTGTCTTGCCCTCATCTCAACAAGAATGAAACCTAATTTTCATACAGATACCTAAATGGATGTATTGAATGTATGCATGTACATAGAGTGAGTCTTTCTCTGGAAAGGAGTAGTAAATAATGTATTTAGAGTCCAGAAGGTGCATTTCATTTACAGGACATGTTTAGTGCTGAGCCCAGCCCTATTTTTTTTTCTTCTTTATTTGGAAGCAGGGTCTCACTGAGTTGCAAAGGGCCTCACTAAGTAGCTGCGCCTGGCCGTGGACCCAGGTCCTCCTGTCTCAGCCTCCCAAATGCTGGGATTACAAGCGTGCACCATCATGCCCTGCTCACCCCTATATAGCCCTTTTGATTTTTCGTTCTGAAATAGACTCTCGCTAGATTGTAGAGGACCTCACTAAATTGTTGAGGCCAGTCTCAAGCTGGTGATCCTCCTGTCTCATCCTCCCAAGTACTGGGATTACAGGTGTATGCTACCACAGAGAGAGGGGGGGGAGGGAGGGAGGGAGAGAGAGAGAGAGGGAGGAGGGAGGGAGAGAGAGGGAGAGAGAGAGAGGGGGAGGAGAGAGGGAGGAGGGAGAGAGAGAGAGAGGGAGGGAGGAGAGAGGGAGGAGGAAGAGAGGGGGGGAGGAGAGAGGGAGGAGGGAGAGAGAGAAAGAGAGAGAGAAAGAAGGGAGATATTGAACCCAGGGGCATTCTACCTCCGAGCTACACCCCCAGCCCTATTTTTTGTTTTTTATTTTGAAACAGAGTCTCACTGAGTTGGCAAAGGGCCTCACTAAGTAGCTGAGGCTGTCCACGAACCGGGATCCTCCTGTCTCAGCCTCTCAAGTGCTGGGATTATAAGTGTTTGCCACCACGCCCGGCGAAAGCATTTTTTAAAGAGTTAAAATTTGCCAGGTGTGATGCACACATGTAATCACAGTACTTGGGAAGCTAAAACAGGTAGAATGTTGAAATTAAAACACTAGTCAGTAGTAATATTGAAATTGAATTTGTATGGCATTTAACTACTTCACTTTGAAATTATGCCTCTACTTCCATAGCCCAAAGTGGTCACAGACACAGATGAGACTGAACTTGCGAGGCAGCTGGAGAGGCTGGAGAGAGAAAATGCCGAAGTGGATGGAGATGACGATGCAGAGGAAATGGAAGCCAAAGCTGAAGATTAGCCTTGTGGGAAACAGTCCAGTTTGAGAAGCCCTTTCTGGCCATAACCCCCAGACTTGAAAGTTTTCCAGTATTGAAAACTTCAGAGCTGAATATTTTTTATTTCCAAGTATTTAAATTTTCCAACGTATCAGAACATGAAATGCCCTCCTAAATGTCAGCTGTCTTCACACAGTAGCTTCAATACATTGAGCACCAAGCATTTTTTAAGGGAGTGGCTTGATTTCTCTAAAGACAAGTCTTTAAGGTTAAGAACAGTCCTAAATTGGACTTGTGATTTGTATTTCTGATGTCTCCAGATCGGCACCCTTTGTAGTTCAGTGCCTGTATGAAATGTACTGGGGCACCCACAGCAAACAATAAAAGCCCCAATCTTTCTATAAAAAATGTATTCAAGCAAACATCAAATAAATTTCTGGGATATTTAACCATAGGCTTATTCCTTCTTGTCACTAGTTAAAAGCATTATGAACGCTAAGGCCCTAATTCTGTTATCTTCATTTTAGTCTAGATGTAGAAACAAGAGCATGTAGTCAAAGGATGTATACAGTCCTTTCAAAAGCATTTAGAGAAAGTAGTTTTACCTTTGACCCTTATGGGTAAAAAGCCTTAAAATACAATTAAAGAATTACATTGCTGTGTGCCTTTTACCTATTTGAGATTGATGACAGCTTGTGGAATGGGGATTTACCACACTGGGTCCTTGTTGGTGTACTAAACTACTTGGCTTGAGTTTAAAATTCAAGATATTAAAAGTTTTTTGTTCCCTTTTTTTTAAGAAGATACTTCTTTGATTTAGTTATAACAGAATAGGGATTTGTTTGAACACAGTTACCGTGACTTTCAAGAACTAGTTCTCTTAGCCGGGCATAGTGACACACGCTTGTAATTCCAACATTTGGGAGGCTGAGACAGGAGGATCACGGTTCATGGACAGCTGCCACTTAGGAAGGCCCTTTTCAACTCAGTGAGACCCTGTTTCAAAATAAAGAATAAAAAAATAGGGCTGAGGGTATAGCTGGGAGGTGCAGTGCCCCTGGGTTCCATCCCCAGCACTGAAAAAAAAAGAGAGAACTAGTTATTTTAAAGGTATATATAAAAATACTTTTCACAGATGACATCTGAAGTTGTAACTACAGCTGTCAGGTGTAGAAAACCTTTAGTTACTTGGCTTTCTTAGCTTGCTTTGTAGATTCCATCTCAGGATACTTGCAGGGCCAGTTATTTGATTTTATTATTATCCCTAGGAATAGGTATTAAAACACATAGAAGATTGAACTCAACCCACTCTAGTCAATCCAGGACTAGATTTAACCGTAATAAAGATGGTGGAGCCAGGTAGCGAGCTCCACCAGTCAGAGCGGCCCTGGAGGCTGCAGCAGGAGGGTCGCTGAGCCCGGGACTTCAGGGTCATCTGGGGTAACAAAGTGAGATCCTGTTGCTTTTTTAAAAAAAACGAAGGGGCTATAACTTTCTTAGAAAAGTTTTGGAGAAATAGTTTGTGCCGTTTATGAACAGCAGCAACTTTTTCCCTTTTTGAGCAGCAACTCATAGGAGCTTTTTAATCAAAAGCCCAACTTCAGCCGGGTGTGGTGCTGCACACTTGTAATCCCAGCATTTGGGAGGCTGAGACAGGAAGATCCTGGTTCATGGATAGCTTCCGCTATTTAATGAGGCCCTTTGCAACTCAGTGAGACCCTGTTTCAAAATAAAGAATAAAAAAAAAAAAAGAGAGATAGGGCTAAGGGTGTAGCCTCAGAGGTAGAATGCCCCTGGGTTCCATTTCTAGTACCGCAAAAAAAAAAAGTCTGACTTCAGATTGCCTTTTTCCAAGTGAGAGCCATGGTTGCCAGCCGATGTACCACAGGAATAAAGAATCTGATCGTACTCGAGATTGGCAGATTGATTTTCGTGAAGCATCAAAGAACAATTTTATAAAACTCACAGCATCAGGATATTGTCAGGATATGACATACACACTTGCTGTACACAGGGGGATTGAATTGTTTTTGTTTACTGGCATTTTTTTCTTTGTACTTCAGAAGCCATAGCTTAAAAACGTTGGCAGCTTCCTGGTGACTCATTTTATCCTATATGGTCCTTTTGCTCAGTTGCACATATTTCATTGACATGAGGAAGAGAACAAACAGCCTAAAGCCTCAGTAAACCACAGCAGGGATAAAATAGTTGTTCAGCTCTGGAAAACTCAAATGGGATTGACAGAGAAAATCAACAGAGTATCCAAATTCAAAATGACAATTTTCAAGTGGGGCGTGGTGGTGCACGCTTGTAATCCCTGCACTTGGGAGGCTAAGACAGGAGGATAGCACCAGTTCAAAGCCAGCCTCAGCTACTTAGACCCTGTTTCCAAATAAAATATAAAATAGGTCTGGGAGCATAGCTCAGAGGTAGAAGCCCCTGGGTCCCACCCCCAATACCACACACAAAAAAAGTCAATTTTCCTATTTTCCCCTTCTGCCTTGGAGGACGAGTGGTTATCAATTCATATAATTAGAAGCAGTTTGAGTCTTATTTACACATAAATTGAAAATCAAACTTAAAAGGAGCTGGCAAGATTTGAACCATTTGGGAGCTACAGAAACGTTAGTTACTGCATCATGCTAAGCTGAAGTTATGCAGCTGTCCTCTCTCACTTTACAACTTAGCTGCTTTTACATCAAGAACGATTAAAAAGATGGGATTTTTTTTAAGTGCTAGTTCCTTACTAATGTCACTGGTCATCCTGCTTCCTCATTCTTGAAAATCCTGCTATATCCTGTATGAGGTGAGAGACAGTTGTGCCAGTTTGAGGGCAGGAAACCATCAAGCCAAACATAGTTTGATTAAGTTAAGCACCTGTAAGTACTCAAAAAGTGGTAAAAGAGCCGGGCGTGGTGGCGACGGGCGTGGTGGCGACGCTTGTAATCCCCGCGCTTGGGAGGTGGAGACAGGAGGATTGCACAGGTTCAAAGACAGCCGCGCTGGTTTAAGAGACACTGTTTCTAAATGTAAAGTATAAAATAGGTCTGGGAGTGCAGCCCAGAGGGTAGAAGGGTTTCCAGGAACCCCAGTACCACCACACACACACACACACAAAAAGTGATAAAAATAATTTTAGGACATTAGACTTTGGCAAAATGCCAGTGGGAAACGGTTCTTTAAAAGGCAGTTTCTTAACAATGTAAGGAAAAGACAGCGTAGAATCTCTTGTCCTTCAGATCAAGTATTCTAGACAAGAAGAGATTGTTCAGTCTACTTAAGAGGACAAATTTAAGCACTTTGGAAAGATTCTCTCACCTTACATGTAAATCACATATTTATTCATTAAAGTTCAAGCACTTGGACCTGGCAAAAACGCTGGCAGAGCTGTGTCAGCTCACTGAATACACTTGAACAGAGGTAATAAAAATGTTCTTTAAAAATGCTGTATGATACAGACTTTTCACTATTTTAAGTTAACGTCCCAACTGGTAAAGTTCTTTGGTGCCTACTTGTCTCAATTAATGTTCCTTTTAAAAACAAAATTTTAGCTGGGCGTGGTGGCACACGCTTTTAATTCCAGCATTTGGGAGGCTGGGACAGGTGGATCACAGTTTGTGGACAGCCTTGGCTACTACTTAGGCCCTTTGCAATTCAGTGAGACCCTGTTTCAAAATAAAGAATATAAATAAGGCTGGGGGTGTAGCTCGGAGGTAGGATGCCCCTGGGTTCCATCCCCAGTACCACAAAAAAAACACCAAAATTTTGCTGAGCTAAGTGGTACACACCCGTAATCCCAGTACTCAGGAGGCTGAGACAGGAGATTGCAGATTCAAAGCCAGCCTCAGTAACTTAGACCCTCTGCAACTTAGACCCTGTTTCAAAATAAAGAATAAAAAAAATATATCATTTGGGGATGTAGCTCAGAGGTAGAATGCCCCTGGGTTCAATCCCCAGCAACAGAAAACAAAAGCATGCCTTAATTATTTTTTCCATTGACATCCTCTGTCCTTTAGAGAGTTCCTGCTCCCATCTCTTTCTAAGTGCTTGCTTGCTTGCTTGCTTTCTTCCTTCCTTCCTTTCTTTCTTCTTTCTTGTGGGTCTGGGGATGGAACCCAGGAGCATTCGACCTCCAAGCTACACCCCCAGCCCTATTTTTTATTTATTTTGAAACAGAGTCTAAGTTGCAGAGGGCCTCACTAAGTAGCTGAGGCTGTCCGCAAACCGCGATCCTCTGGTCTCAGTCTCCCAAATGCTGGGATTACAAGCGTCACCACCATACCTGGCTCTAAATGCCCATTTTCCTAGAAAAGCTACAGTTTTACCCATGTGTGCATGACTAGTTTCTCCGAGTGAGTCAACAAAACTTTTGTGCAATGTGTAATATTTATACAGGCCTAGTTTCCAAAGCAAACAGTATGCTCTGGTGTTCAGAGTTTTGCCGTATCCCCACTTTGAGATGAAGTGTGTCAGGCTAGGGGTAGCTCTACCACTGGGTTGAGTTCAGTGGTAGAGCACTTTCCCAGTAGGCTCAAGGCCCTGGCCTCCACCCCCAAAACCACCACCACAACAAAAGAGAGAAAAAAAAGGTTTCCCAGAGCAACTGGCATAATTACGTAGAGCCTTACAGATGCAAACCCTTTGAAAACTATAACTTCATATAGGAGTTGTAACAGCCAGAAACCTGTCAGTTTTTATTAATTCCAAAAAAGGAGGTAAAAGTTATTGACATCATTTCAGGAAAAGCTATCTTGGAACTCGAGTTTTAAAATTAAGGTGTGGCCAGCTGTTTCCAGCTCTAACAAAGGAACCCGACTTTGGTGCTCAAGGACATGGCCAGCTGTTTCGAGGGGTAAATGTCAAGATGCCGACGACCAGTGGCTGCCCCAGCCTTCTTTCCAGGCTGCCAACAGGAGTGAGGGGAAGGGAACAGCATCACTGCTGTTTGTCACCCAGTAACAAACTCTTCAGCACTCTCACTCCAGCGGGGCAGATGGTACAACGTTAAACGTGTGTGTGTGTGTGTGTGTGTGTGTGTGTGTGTGTGTACGTGCGTGTGCTGGGAATCAAACTCAGAGCCTTGCCCCTGCTAAACAGGCACTCTACCACTGAGCTATGCCCCCAACACAACATCAAAGTCTTAACACGCTCCCACTCTCCAGGAAAGCCCGCCGCATCATCTGGTGGGAGGGAGGAGTCCTGCCGGCTCCACTCCGGCTCCTCGAGGCCCCTGTCATGTTAGCTTTTTGATAGCTTCAATCCACTCTGCTCGCTCAGCTTTGCTGCTGGCCTGGATGTAATAGTGTGTGTCATCCTTGGTGATCACTTTGAAGAGATTTCCTTGGACATTCCCTTTAACCCCTATGCAGAAAGAAAAAAAAAAAAACCAGTGATTGAATATTCAGACCTACTTCCAGCTTGCACCAGCTGGAAGACTTGTGAGACATGGGCAAACATATGATGAATTATTTCTTGCATACAAATATGTATTAATATTAGGAACCCCCTCCAGATGTGTGCTTCCTCCGTCGCTCTCTCCTCCTCTCTGTGCAGCACCTTAAGTCTGCAAGTGGTTAGTGGACCTTCTTGGCAGGCCTCTTGCTTGCCCTCTGTGCTAACCACAGATCTCAAAGCATCCAGTACGACCATTAAAAAGCAGGCACAGGACTGGGTGTTTGACTTCAAAATTTGACCTTGAACCTCAACTTCCACATCTACAAGATGGGAATGATATCTTCCTACCATAGCTGGCTGTGGTAGTTAGTATGATGGCAGATAAGAACATGGCCCTAGCTCTAAAGCACTGTGTAAGCCTGAGCTGTTATTCACAGACAGAAGCTTATGAGCCATCAGCACAGACAATGAGGGAAAAGAATACCAGAGATGAGGATTATTTAGTTGTATTTTTAAAGTTCTAAGAACGTCCTGTATGCCTGTGCCTCTATGTCTGAAATTAACTTCAAAACTCACATCATTCTTTATCTCACTGAGTAAGGAAGAACCAAGTCGGCCCCCAAAGCCCAGTCTTTGATCAGAGGTCATTTCTGAAGTGCAGGAGGAAAGCCCAGAGAGTCAGGCCAGAGCTTACCAGTGGGAACGCCATTGTCCTCCAGAGCCGAGACTAGGGAACCCCGAAGGGAAAACCCGCCCACCGGCCTGTTCTCTTCCTGCAGAGAAAAGGAAGTCTAATTAGGAATTCTGTGAACACACACAACAGCGGACCTGCACCTCCCCCTACCCACCCTTCAGGCCAGCTGAAGAAGTCACTCCAAGTCAAGTGCAGGGCTGGGAGGTAGCTCTGTAGAGCACAGAGCATCCCTAAGCTCAATCCCCAATACCACACACACACCATGCCAGGTATGGTGGCACACACCTGTAATCCCAGTGCTTGAAGACTGAGACAGGAGAATCACAGATTTGAAGCCAGGCTCAGCAATTTAGCACGACCCTCAGCAACTTAGCAAATTAAAAAAAGGGGGGGAATGCATGCTAGGCTGCAGCTCAGAGATAGAATGCCCCTGAGTTCAATTCCTAGTACCCCAAAATCATGTATGTACCAAGACAAAGCTGAACGGCCATCCTGCTTGGCTTCTGACTGCAATTAGACCGCTCAGCACTAACTACCACTTAGCATCTAAAATTCAGAACAGCAATTTTTGGGTCAATTAAAAAGAAGAAAATTAGTAAAGTATGGCTTAAATATAAGAGGATAAAAAGAAACTTCGGTATAGGTAAGCACAAGAAATTGAAGGAGGCAGGCTTACTGGGAACTCTGAATGGAAAAGGGGGAAGCAACCGGGAAGCACAGCTGGGAGTCTCATCATCACCTCCAGCACAGCAGGCTTTGGGCAAAGTAAAAGATGCTTTTCCTCCAAAATAATGACCCTCGGATGGCCGGATGGCTGCAGTCAGCAGGGCCACAGTGGCTGCAGGCGGGCAGGAGGAAGGACCAGGCTGCCTGCTCTGCTGGGGGTGGGGGTCTGGGAGCCAGTGGCACTCACTTTGGAAGGGTCGTAGTAATGCAGGAAAGCAGGGTCCTTCCTCAGAACAAAGCGACGCACCTTCCAGTTTTTCCTCTTGTGCCCCTGTGGCAAAGATAAGCTTCAGAGCTCCCCGCGGCGACAGCTCTGCATCCTCTTCCTGCCTCTGCGCCTACTTCACACCAGACTCCAACAACCAGCCTACCCCAAGGGGGCCACGAGGTAAAAACAGCCCACTGGGGACGTCTCAGCCTTCCCCTGACTGAGCTCCAGCTGCTGGGTGACACCTGAATGAGGGCACCTTACATTTAGATGTCGGAGCCAAGGAGGGTGAGCCCCAAAGGAACGGGGTGGGTGGGTTAGCCAGACACCACACAGGTCAGGAGGGGCGGGCACAGGTGACTGGCCTGCGAGCCCTCAGGCCACGCCAAACAAGGGCCTCAACTTTTTAAGGGTCAACTGAGTCCCAAAACAAACCCTCAGCTGCATGTGGATCTGCGCACCTTACATGTGTGCCCACATACACAGTAAAACCACAAACTACTGTAACACTGTGCCTCAGAAAAAGGAAGGATCCACTACAGTGCATGATACAATCTGTGTGTGTGAGACAGACAGACAGACAGACAGACAGACAGACAGAGGGTGTGTGAGAATGTGTCTGACTTTGGCCTCATACCCTAGATCACAAACCTTCCTTTGCCTCCAGTCTGGGACCCTCAGAGTCTCTCAAGCTCCTCCTGGGCTTAGCAGAAACAGGGCCCTCGGGGTCAACAGACAGGTAGATGGTAAATAACTTGAGAGCCGAGGGGGATTCTGATGCCCAGGAGGCAGGAGACAACATGTGAAACTGGGCCGTAATGTAGACGTTGCTCTTTGGTGCTGTGATCATGACGTGGCACATCTTTCCAGAACAGCCCTGTGCCTGATCCCGTGTGTGCGAGAGCGGGCGCGCCAGTGACTTTGCTTCCGGCGCCTGGCCCTGGACTCCTGCTTCTGCGGATCCTGCTGGTACTGAGTGCGCCCCAGTTCTCATGTCAGCCCCTGGCCCCCCTGGGCTCACTCCTGCCTCTTCCCCCGCGTGGTAACTGCCTGTCTCCTCCCTGCACCAGGCAGCCGTACCTGCTTGGACAGATAGCCTTGTTTGATCACTATGCCGCTTAACTCCATGGTACTGAGGCTGATTTCTTCCTTGGGGCTTCTCTTCTTCTTGTAGCTCTCAGCCTAGTGGGAAAAAGATAGTGAGGACTCCATTTTACACACACACACACACACACACACACACACACACACACACACGAGACCTAGCCCAGGCTACAGGGACTGCAAGGGGAAAGTCCCCAATACAAAAGCCCCATGCCCTCTCCAGATGAAGCTGCCCCCAAACCCTAGGTCCCCATGGCTGTGGACCCACCAGGCCCATTCATGCCACTTCCTCCCCTCTGTCCTGGGCAAGAGAAGCCCACTCCCAAACTTACAAACGTGTACAGGGCAGTGGAGTCATCCAGGAACTGCTCCGCCAGATCCCCGGAGCGGATGGCCCCAGTGCTCCGGACGCCGACCGGCCTGAGGAAGTTCTCCTCCAGCAGCACGGACGCCAGGGTCACCGCCTCCAGACGGTTGGCCGCGAAGCCATTGGAGATGAGCCAGTCCACCAGCGAGGAGCCTGCGTCGGCGAGGGAGGCACCTGTCAGCCCCGCGACCTCACTGACCTCGACCTCCCCAGCCGACGCTGGCCGTGCCCACACGTGGCCACCTCAGATGGCCCTGATCGCCACCTCCCGGGTCTCCCTGGCCCAGCCTGGCCCCGGCGTGGACACGCTCACCCAGGAAGGTCTTTTTGTAGGTGCTTCCCTGGTCCATGTTGGGGCTCGGCCGGAGCCCACTGCCACTGTCATGCATCTTGTCCACAATGCGGCTGTGTGGGAGGAAGGCAAAGGAGAGGGATCTCTGTCAGAGAGAGAGCCCTAAGGGAGCGTCCAGAGCCTCTGCGGGCTCTCTCCACAGAGAGAGGGGGCTTCCAGCTCTGCACCAAAACGTGAGACACGCTGGGTGTGGTGGCGCACGCTTGTAAACCTGGGTTCCCGGACAGCCTCAGCTACTTAGGCCCTTTGCAACTCAGTGAGACCCTGCTTCAAAAAAAGAATAAAAAATAGGGCTAGAGGTGTAGCTGAGGCTGTCTGCGAACCTTGATATTCCTTTCTCAGCCTCCTAAGTACTGGAATTACAGAGTGTGTGCCACCACGCCCGCTTCTCCTCATTTCCTAAGTGCGTTCTTTGCGGTATCGGGTATTAAACCCAGGGGCACTCTACCACTGACCTATATCCCCAGTCCTATTATTTTGAGATAGGATCTCCTTACGTTGTCTTGGCTGGCCTCGAACTTGTGATCTTCCTGCCTCAGCCTTCGCCGTAGCTAAGATTACAGGCATGTGCCACCATATCAGGCTCATTTTCTATGTATATTCTTGGGCTGGAAGGCCCCTGAGATGAGACCTGATTCCTATTTGTATCTGCTAAGCACCTAGCACAAAGCATGGCATGCAGTAGGCACTCAATAACTATTTTTTAAGTTGGCACATAATAATTATATATTCTTATGGAGTACCCAATAACTGTTTCCTTTTTTTTTTTTTTTTTTTTTTTGGGTGGGCCTGGTGATTGAACCCAGAGACATTCTACCTCTGAGCTACACCCCCAGCCCTAATTTATTTTTTAGGCTTTTTTTCTTTTTTGGTACTGGGGATTGAACCCAGGGGCATTCTACCTCCAAGCTACTCCCCAGCAATATTTTAATGTTTTTAGTTTGAGATGGAGTCTCACTAAGTTACCGAGGGTCTCGCTAAGTTGCTGAGACTGGCTGTGAACTCTGGGGTTACAGCAATGTGGCACCAGCAACTGTTTCTTGAATGAGGAATCCCACTGAGCAAGAAGGCAGATGCTATCAGAACACATTATTCTTGCCACCAGGCTGCAAATAAGACCAATGATGTGATTGCTGGGATTCCCGGGGAGCTATAGCACAGCCCTGAACACCCTGTCCAAAACAGAAGCAGGGAGGTGAGGGGAGTCTCTACCCCATTCACGAGGCACAAAAGGTTGTATAGTAGTGGGGCAGTTAAGCCTGTAACCCAGTACTTGGGAGGCTGAGACAGGAGGATCACAGATTCGAGGACAGCTCAGCAAGTAATGAGATTCTTAGCAATCTGGTGAAACCCTGTTTCAAAACAAAACCAAAAAAAAAAATAGGTCCAGGAGCCTGGCATCGTGGCACACACTTATATTCCAGTACTTAGGAGTCTGAGGCAGGAAGAGCGCAGGTTCTCAGCCAGCCTAAGCTACTTCGTGAAGTCCTCTGAAACTTAGTGAGACCCTGTTTCAAAATAAGAAAAATATAGCCAGGTGTGGTGGCGCACACTTGTAATCTCAGCATTTGGGAGGCTGAGACAAGAGGATCGCGGTTCGCGGACAGCCTCAGCTACTTAGTGAGGCCCTCTACAACTCAGTGAGACCCTGTTTCAAAATAAAGAATAAAAAATTGGGCAGGGGGTGTAGCTCGGAGATCAAATGCCTCTGGGTTCCATCCCCAGACCTGCAAATAAATAAATAATAAAAAAATAAAATAGGGCTAGGGTTGTAGCTCAGAGGTAGAATGCTCCTGGGTTCCAAGCCCAGTACCACACACAAAAAAATAGCAAGGTGGACAAACAAGGCCAGTCCCAGGCAGATGAAGTAGGGCAACCGCGACAGGGCAGTGGGCAGCCCTGACGCGCAGTGGTGGTGCGGGCCAGGCCTGCGGGGCACCAGAGCCCCCAGGGGCCGGGACCCCTCCCACGGTGACAGGCTACTCACTGTAGGCTGATGTGAGGCGGCAACTTGAAGGAGTTCTTCAGTACATGCAGCTGCTGGACCTTCCCCGGCTGCCCTGCGTGGATAGCGCCTGTTATCTCGAAGGCCCAGGCATCCCTCTCCTCTCGAGAGCAGGCCTCTAGGAAGTACTCAGTGGACGTGCGGGTCTTCAGCTTAATGAGGAGCTGCAGGAAGAAGCAGCCAGTCAGCTCGCTGGCTGCCGAGGGTCAGGGGACCCTGTGGTCCAGTGGCTCCTGGGCCCCGGCAGGTCTCAGCAGGGACGGGAACTCTGGCCTCTGAAGGCAGCCTTTCCCTCTAGGACAGAATAGTGAGCCCAAAGGCTGCTCCCCGGCCTCTGTCCTTCAGAATCTGCCTTCTAGAACCACACAAAGTGTCACCTGCTATATACATCCTTAGGCTGAAGGGAGAAAAGCCCAGCTGTACGGCCAGGCTGCTGCAAACCCCAGCTCGGCCACCTAGCCATGGACGCCCGGCAGTTAGGAGCTTCACTGAGTCCCATTTCTCTACTGAAGTAATAGGATGTTATGCCGGCCTGGAAGGAGCCACTGGCTACGCCCCTTGTATCCCCTACCGCCTAGGATTCGGCTTAAACTCCTCAACTGGTTCACTCTTGCCAACTCTTCTGCACCTGGTGAACATTCTCATAGAAGGTGACCCCAGCACCGAGTGACCCCAGAACCGAGCGGGCTGCTCCAGAACCCACCTGCGGTGCAGCATCTCAGGTGAGACCCGTGTGTGCTGGAAGCGTGGGCAGCCCCAGCCACACTGACTCATACTTGGCGCAGGGCCTTCTTCATCTAGGTCTCTTCTCCATCTTTGATGTTTTGTTATTTCATTTTCAGTGATACAGGGGATTGAACCCAGGGGCATTCTACCTCTGAGCTACACCCTCAGCTCTTTTTTTATTTTTTAAACAGGTTTCACTAAATTATAGTGCACTGCCCTCAATCCTGTGATTCTCCTGTTTCAGCGTCGCAAGTACTGGGATTATAGGTGTCTCCATCTTTTTTTTTTTTTCTTTTTTTTTTTTGGTGGTACTGGGGTTCCTGGAAGCCCTTCTACCTCCGGGCTACACTCCCAGACCTATTTTTACATTTTTATTTGGAAACACGGTCTCCTAAGCCAGCGCGCGCGGCTGGCTTCGAACCTGCGCGATCCTCCTGTCTCTGCCTCCCAAGCGCGGGGATTACAAGCGTGCGCCACCACGCCCGGCTATGGTATCTCCATCTTTGTGAGGGGGGGATGCTGAGGTTGAACCCAGGGGCATTCTACCTCTGAAATATACCTACCGCCTTATTTATTTATTTATTTATTTATTTATTTATTTATTTATTTATGCAGGACTGGATATTGAACCCAGGGGCTTTCTACCTCCTCCGAGATATAACCTCAGCCCTATTTTTTTAATTTTTTATTTTGAAACAGGGTCTCACTGAATTGCAAAGGGCTTCACTAAGTAGCTGAGGCTGTCTGTAAACCCGGATCCTCTTGTCTCACCTGGGATGACAAGCGTGCGCCACCATGCCTGGCATTTTTTATTCTTTATTTTGAAAAAGGGTCTCACTATTTTCGGGAAGGCCTAAGTAGCTGAGACTGGTCATGAACCTGCGATCCTCCTGTCTCAGTCTCCCAAGTACTGGGATTAGAAGCATGTGTCACCATGCCAGGCTAATTTTTATTTTGAAACAGGTTCTCACTGAGTTGTTGAGGGCCTTGATATGTTTCCTGAAACTGACCTGGAACCTGCGATCTGTCTGTGATCCTCCTTTGTCAGCCTCCCAGGTACTGGGATTACAGGTGTGTGCCACTAGACCCAACACTATTCATCTTTTAATGACTATTCATAGTCATTCAGAGTCGGGCATGGTGGCGCTTGTAATCCCAGCATTTGGGAGGCTGAAACCAGAGGATCACAGTTCGCGGACAGCCTCAGCTACATAGTGAGGCCCTCCGCAATTTATCAAGACCCTGTTTCAAAATAAAGAATAAAGCCAGGTGTGGTGGCGCACGCTTGTATTTCCCACGCTTGGGAGGCAGAGACAGGAGGATCGCGCAGATTCAAAGCCAGCCTCTCTGGCTTAAGAGACCCTGTTTCCAAATTTTAAAAAATATATAAAATAGGTCTGGGAGTGTAGCCCGGAGGTAGAAGGGTTTCCAGGAACCCCAGTACCACACCAATAAACAAATAAATAATAAAAATAAAGAAAAAGGATAAATAAAGAAAAAAGAATAAAGAAAGGTAGCTCGGAAGTCGAATGCCCCTGGATTCCATCCCCAGACCCACAAAAACACAAAAAACAAAACAACAAATAAACAAGCATTCAGGAATTTTCTTGGACCAGTTGTGAGATTTGGCAGGCTGATCCTATTAAATGTTGGTTAAGTAGACTAGTTCTACCATTTCTGAGGCATTCTGTTCCATTCTGATTCTGTTTTCCAAAGTGTTAGTTCCCAACTTGTTTTGCTTGCAAGCCCGATGTCTTTCATCATTCTAAGCTGGTGAGTAAGACACAGCTGGCCCGCTGTCCAAGGACTACTATGCAGATGCCCCTCCAGCGAATGTTCACTCCCTGGCATCATGGGAGAAGAGAATCAACCAGAACAGGAACCCGCAGGCAGCCTGCAGTTCACCATTTGAATGAAAGAATTTCAGGAGAAATATCCAGGTGAAATCTGAACATGCTCTTTTGATAGCTTCTCTGTTTTTGTTTTGTTTGTTTAGTTTTGTTTTGTTTGTTTGTTTTTTGTACTGGGGATTGAACCCAGGGGCAATCTATCTCTGAGATATATTTCTGGACCTTTTTATTTTTACTTTGAAACAGGATCTCACTATTTCTTTCTTTCTTTTTTTTTTATTTTTTCCGGGACTGGGGATGGAGCCCAGGGGCATTTTACCTCCAAGCTATACCCCCTAGTTTTATTCTTTATTTTGAAACAGGGTCTCCCTGAGTTGCAAAGGGCCTCACTAAGTAGCTGAGGCTGTCCTCAAACCGCGATTCTCCTGTCTCAGTCTCCCAACTCTTGGATCTCACTATTTCTAGGACTGGTCTAGACTCTTCAATCTTTCTGTCTCAGATTCCCAACTACTGGGATCACAGGTGTGTGTTACCATGCCCAGCTAGCTTCCCTAATTTTTTTATTTTTTATTTTTTTGGTGGTACTGGTGTTCCTGGAAGCCCTTCTACCTCCGGGCTACACTCCCAGACCTATTTTATATTTTTTTTTATTTGGAAACAGGGTCTCTTAAGCCAGCAAGGCTGGCTTTGAACCTGCGCGATCCTCCTGTCTCCGCTTCCCAAGCGCAGGGATCACAAGCGTGCGCCACCATGCCCGGCTTAGCTTCCCTAATTTTATATATGCTTCATGATTTGTTCTTAGTGGACCTGTTGGCTGCCCTGAATCTCTTCTAGCCCAAGAATTTATGACAACCAAGCAGGTGACAATCTGAGAATTTTATGTAGAATTAACATAAAGTCAAAACTCCAGCAAATTTGGCCTCTAAGCTATACTTCCAGCTCTATTTTATTATTTTTAATTAATTAAATAATGTGTGTGTGTGTGTGTGTGTGTGTGTGCGTGTGTGTGTGTTTTACTGGGAATTGAACCCAGGGATATTATGCCTCTGAGCTATACCCTTAGCCCTATTTATTTATTTGGTTGTGGAATTAAGCCCAGAAGCATGCTACCTCTGAGTAGCCCTTTATTTTTTATTTTGAAACAGGGTTTCACTAAGTTGCTGACACTGGCCTCAAACCTGCAATCTTTCTGTCTCAGCTTCCCAAGTACTGAGATTACAGGCATGTGCCACCATATTCGGCTCTATTTTATATTTATTTTGAAATAGGGTCTCAGTAGGTCTCACTGGGTTCTGGAGGGCCTCATTAAGTTGCTGAGGCTGGCTTCAAACCTGAGACCCTTCTGTCTCAGCCTTCCAAGTACTAGGATTGCAAGCATGCACCACCACACCCGGCTCCACAAAATGTTTTAATGAAACAATACCGTCATGATCCCCTCATGACTGTGTGGGATATTCAGGTGTAATTATTTTATCCCATCATAATGAAGGCTGAGGGAGGTTTCACTACTTGTTTTCAGTCATGTACATGGTGAAGACAGGATTTGGATCCAAGTCTCTTGATTATAATCCTGAGCTCAGCTTGGCATGGTGTGAATGCTTATAATCCTAGTAATTGGAAGGCTGAGAGAGGAGAATCATGGGTTCACAGCCAGCCTCAGTAATTTAGCGAGGCCATCCGCGACTTGGTGAGACCCTGTTTCAAAGTAAAAAAGAATAAAATAGGCTAGGGGTGTAGCTTGGAGGTAGAAGACTGGTGGGTTTCATCCATAGAACACACACATACACACACACACACACACACACACACACACACACACACACATGCACACACACCCTGAGCTCTTTCCACTACCCACGCCATCTTCCCCAAAGAGGCCAGAGGCGGGAGGCGTCTGGGATGAGGCCTTCACTCACCGGCCGGTTTTCATACTCCAGGCAGGGGCAGGTGATGGTGCAGCCATCCAGGATGATCCGGCCCTTGGGAGGGGCCACTCTCCGACCCCCCTCCAGCTTGTAGTACAGCAGCGTGTTCTGCCGAAGGATGAACCATCTCGCCTTCCAATTGTGGACGATGTGGCCCTGTGGACAGACAGGAAAGCCCCAAGGTGAGCTGGAGGGAGGGTGCCGTGTTTGGGGACAGGTCTCCTGTGGCCGTGCTGTGGAAACAGCTGTCCATTGAGAGAGAGAGATTTCATGATGTCAGCCCTAGCAAAGCAATAAGACAAGAAGCAGGAAGGAAGTTGGAGGGGAGAATATACACACGTATTGAGCAGGAAAAACAGAGGTGCTGCGCTTTCCTGGACCAAGCAAGCTTCTCAGGACCCCTGGCACTCAGGGCACGGGCAGGTAACCAAGCTTCCGCCGGCCCGAGGCACAGAGCATGAGGCAGGGCTGGCAGCAGCCCAGGGGAGAAGGACAGCAGTAGATCAGGGTCTTCTGAGACCCTTGTCCTCGAGTTATCAAGGACAAGTGTCAGGAAGTGTCAGCAGTGAGTGCGAGAAACATCTTCCAATAGAAATAGCACTAGCCCGGGCACGGGCTGCTTCTGGCTGGCCACGTCGTCCCTGGCGGAATGGCAGTCCAGCCTGATTCTCTGTTCTAACGGTAGTCCTGAGCCCTTAATATCCTCCATGAAACCCGTTCTGTTCAAGCCACAGTCGAAGGTGTCGTGAGAAACTAAGAGCCCTGGCTGACGGCAAGGGAGGGCGTCTGAGGGGAAAGGACCTACTGTTCTTGTTGTGGTGGTTGGTGGTGGTACTAGAGGTTGAACTCGGAGGCACCTCCCACCGAGCTATCCAGCACCCTCACCTTCATTTATTATTATTATTAAAATACTTATTTACTTACTTAGGATTGAGCCCAAGGGTATTCTACTTCAAGCTAAATCCTCAACAATTTTGTCCTGTCTCAGCCTCCCAAGTACTAGGATTATAAGCATGTGCCAACATACCCAGCCATCCCAGTCCTATTTATTTATTATTTATTTATTTATAGAACCCAGGAGCATTCTCCATCTGAGCTACACACCAAGCCCCTTCCTCTTTTTGTGGTACTGGGGATTAAACCCAGGAGCTGTCTGCTTCTGAGATATACCCCCCAACCCTATTTTATTTGAAACAGGGTCTCACGAAGCTGCTAAGGACCTTGCTAAATTGCCAAAGCCGGCCTTGAACCTGCGATCCTCCTGTCTCAGCTTCCCAAGTACTGGGATTACAAGTGTGTGTCACCACTCCTGTCTTTGGCCTCAAATTTTGAAACCTCCCGCCTCAGCCTCCTCTCTGCCCCCCAGTAGCTGGAATTATAAGTGTAAACCACTATGCACAGTTTAAGGATTTATTACGTAGGGAGAAAAATTTGTATGTGTGTGGGTCTGGGGATGGAACCCAGGGTCTTTCGACCTCCGGGCTACACCTCTACCCTATATTTTATTATTTTGAAGCAGGGTCTCCCTAAGTTGTGGAAGACCTCACTAAGTAGCTGAGGCTGTCTGTGGATCGCGATCCTCCAGTCTCAGCCTCCGGAATGCTTGGATTAAAAGTGTGCTCCACCACCACGCCCGGCTAGGGAGAAAATTTAAAGAAGCTGATGACCCTCATTAAAAATGTTCCAGCTGGGTGTGGTGGCACATGCTTGTAATCCCAGTACTTGGGAGGCTGAGACAGGAGGATCGCAGGTTCGCAGCCAGCCTCAGCTACTTAGTGAGGCCCTCTGCATCTTAGTGAGACTCTGTTTCAAAGTAAGAATAAAAATAATAGGGCAGGGGGTGTAGCTCGGAGGTCAAATGCCCCTGGGTTCCATCCCCAGACCCGCAAAAAAAAAAAAAAAGAAGAAGAAAAGAAAGAGAAAGAAAGAAAGAAAGAAAGAAAGAAAGAAAGAAAGAAAGAAAGAAAATATAGGACTGGGGATATAGCTCAGAGATAGAGTGCCCCTGGGTTCCATCCCCAGTACTGCAAAAAAAGAAAGAAAAAAAGAAAAACAGAAAGAAGGAAAGAAAGGAAGGAAGGAGGGAAGGAAGGAAGGAAGGAAGGAAGGAAGGAAGGAAGGAAGGAAGGAAGGAAGGAAGGAAATATAGGGCAGGGGGTGTAGCTCGGAGGTAGAATGCCCCTGGGTTCCATCCCCAGTACTGCAAAAAAAAAAAAGACAAAACTAATTATTGAAATACTACTGCATTTAGGCAGAGATGAACAAAACCGCCCTAAGCCAGTGGGGGAAACAGAAAACTACTCCAAACAGTGTGATAAATTCCAGGTTAAATGCGAGCCCCAGTGGGTCCCTCCTTCTGGTATCCATTCCCTGTGTATTCTCTTCCCTCATTTTGGAAGAGTTTGGTCTGTGACACTAATAGAATATGGCAAAGGCCTCTCTCACTGATTCATATTTTCTTTCTCTCTCTCCCTCCCTCCCTCTCTCCCTCCCTCCCTCTCTCCCTCCCTCCCTCTCTCCCTCCCTCCCTCTCTCCCTCCCTCCGTCTCTCCCTTCCTTCCTTCCTTCCTTTCGGGCTGTAGTGAGATGAGCATTCCCTCCACCATAACTGCCACCATGATACCTCTGCCTTGGAGCCAGCCAACTATGGACTTGCCTTCTGAGACCATGAAGCAAAATAAACATTTCCTCGTTTCAAACAAATAAACAAAATATGGCAGAGTGATGGTACTGGGTTCTCAAAGACTTGTGCCTCCTCCTCCTCCTCCTCCTCCTCCTCCTCCTCCTCCTCCTCCTCCTCCTCCTCCTCCTCCTCCTTCTTCCTGTACCGGGGAAATGGAACCCAGCGGCATTCTACCTCTGAGCTACACCCCCTGCCCTATTTTTTATTCTTTATTTTGAAACCGGGTCTCACTGAGTTGCAGAGGGCCTCACTAAGTAGCTGAGGCTGTCTGTGAACTGGGATCCTCCGGTCTCAGCCTCCCGAATGCTGGGATTACAAATGTGCGCCACCACGCCCGGCCACTTGTGCCACTTCTTATTGGCATTCGCCCTCTCCTCTCCTCTCCTTCTTTCCCCTCTCCTCCCCTTCTCTTCACTCCCCTCCTCTCCTTTCTCCTCCTCCTCCTCCTCCTCTTCCTCCTCCTCCTCCTCTTCTTCCTTCTTCTTTTTCTTTTTCTTCTCTCTCTCTCCTCATTCATTCCAGGGAGAGCTGGCTGCCATGCGGTGGTGAGCAGCCCTGTAGAGAGGTCAAGGACTGAGGCTTGTGAGTGAGCCTGGAGGTGAGGCCTCCCGCCAGCCACACCCGAGGTGAGAGACTCTGAGTCAGAACCTTACAGTGGGCTTCCTAGACACCTGACCCTCAGAAACTGGGAGATAATAAGTGCTTGTGGCTTTCAGATAACTGATGTAGGACATGATTCGGGCCCCAGGGAGGAGCCCGGATGAATGGAGAGCTCAGAAGAGAGTGGAGAGGGGTTGGGCAGGTTCCCTGGAGGACTTGACACCGGGGCTGAGTCTGGAAAGTTGTGTGCAGTGGCCAGGACAAGAAGCCAGGCGAGGAAGAGGACAGACCGCTGCTGGAGCCCGGTGTGATGCGGCACGCCTGTGATGACAGCCACCAGGAGGCTGAGGCAGGAGGTTGGCAAGTTCCAGGCTAGCCTCGGAAACTTAGGGAGACCATGTCTCAAAAGGATTTTCAAAAAAGGATGGAGAGGCCGGGTGTGGTGGCACACGCTTGTAATCCCAGCATTTAGAAGGCTGAGACAGGAGGATCGTGGTTCGAGGACAGCCTCAGCTACTACTCAGTGAGGCCCTCTGCAACTCAGTGAGACTCTATTTCAAAATAAAAAATAGGACTAGGGGGTGTAGCTCAGAGGTAGAATGCCCTGGGTTCCATCTCCAGTATCACAAAAAAAAGGATGGAGGTGCACACTTGTAATACCAGTACTTGGGAGGATTGCAGGTTCAAAGCCAGCCTCTGCAACTTAGCAAGACCCTGTTTCCAAATATGAAATAAAAAAATAGGTCTGGAGGTGCAGCAAATGCCGCCACTTTAGGGCAGTTCCCCATAGTTTTATATGTCTTGGGTTCCACGGCCTGTGGAGAAGGAGCAGGGACCATCACTATTACAGACAGTGCTCCTATAGGCAAGGGCCTCAGGTTCTGCTTTGTAGAGTCTGATCTTTATACAGTGTCCAGAGGAGAGTCCTTAAAGATTTGGGGTTTTTTTTTTCTTTATTCTGTCTTTCTCTCTTTCTTTCTTCTTTCTTTCTTTTTTTTTTTTTTTTTTTTTTTTTTTGTGGTGCTGGGGATTGAATCTAGGGTTCCACTCATGCTAGGCAAAGGCTCTTTCTTTTTTTTGAGACAGGGTCTTGCTTATTTGCCAAGACTGGACTCGAACTTCTAAGCCTCCTGCTTCTGCCTCCCAAGTAGCTGGAATTACAGGCCTGTGCCCCATACTCGGCTTCCTTCAGGAATTTTAAGCAGAAGTATGTAACGAGTTTAAGTTCTCCTGGTAAAAGATCACTCTACCACATGTGGCAGAAGAACCGAATGCAGGCGGTGAGCCTGGAGTGGGGACCTCCGCTGGGAGCTGCTAGAATAGGCCACAGAGCGGGTGGGGAAGCACCAGTGCCCTTGTGCCAGCACTGGAAAGTTGCTCTGGTATCGATTCCCCAAATGTACAAAGCACCCAGAGCCTCAGCGCTGTGGGGGCTCAAGCAGGGAGGGGCGCAGCAGTTACACTGCCTCTCTCAGTTCTACTGACTAACCTATAGTAAGAATGTAAAGGAAATTAAGACTGTTTGCCTTAAAAGCCCTAAAGGCAATTGAAGCCTTCAGCCCTAAAAAAAATATGTAGAGGCCATCAGTGCCTCTGTTTACCTCCTCTCCTTTGTGACCTGGCCTCGGTATAGGAAAGGTAAACTTAGTGTGCGCTTCATAGCACCCATAGTTTAAGAACAACCCAATGCAATAGAGGCAGAAAACAAGGTAGATTATTGACCCCTGCACTTAGGAAATGCGCTGTCCGGAGGCAAAGAGGCATCACCTGGTTAAAAAAAGTTACCAGCCCATTGCCTTGGTAACACCGATAAGAACATACCACTGCAAAATCTATTTAAAAGTCAGGGATGGAGAGGGGAGCAGGGTTCCATTTTCAGGCTCTCCAGCGTGCCTGCACACTGTTTTTTTTTTTTTTCTTTTTTTTTTTTCTTCCCTTTCTATGTCCTACTGATTTTGTAATAAAGACTTGTTGAAGCTGCACCAAGCTGTCTGTTAGTTTCCCTGTTCAATAAATTTTAGTTGAAGCGAGGAAAAAGAACACACAGCGCCATTCCAACTACAACATCCAAAGTCACGAGGCAAAGTGAACGGGACCAGAAATACAGTGGTATTGAGGAGATAGAAAGGAAATAGGCAGATAGGGAAAAGGCCTCGGTAGAAAAAAGTTAATTTCCTGAGTTTCCTGAGGGGTGACAAATACCTGAAATTCCAAAGGCTCAGAGATAAGAAGGCCAGAGCTTCACAAAGCCATCTGTTTACTAATTAACAAACCCATGAACAAGTCTGGCATTCCTGAAAGGAGATTCTTCAAAGGACTTGCAAATACCCTATGCAAATTCTGAGCGCTACTTCCCAGAATTCTCCTTGGAATACCAAAGTCACCCTAGTCAAAAGAGGTCATGCCTTTGCTTTAGTCAGATGGCAAATGGGGCTTTTCCCTCTCGGGACCCCCACCCTTTTTGGGGAGCTGTTCTCTTTCTCGCAGGTCGTGTTGGCCCTGAGAGAAGGCAGAGTGCATCTGAGGGCACTTGGCTCGGGCAACTCTTGAGTAGTGACCTGAAGGCCTCAGATCCCGTGGACTCTGGGAGAAAGTAGTTTGCAACTGATGGGCACTTGGCTCGGGCGACACTTGGGTAGTGACCTGAAGACAGCTATTGGACCCTGGAGTTCCGACTGCCCCTTTGGGGTATTTGGCCACTTTTCTCTATTCCCTTCTGGCAGATCACATGGACTCCGGAAAAAAAGCAGCCTGCAACTGAAGGCATTTGGCTTGGGCTACTCTCAAGTATTGTCCTGAAGGCAGCTGCTGGACCCAGAGTTCCAGCCCCTTTGGGGGTGCTCAGCCACCCTTCCCCCATTCCCTGCTGCTTCCAATAAACCTTTTACTCCCCTTCTTGTGGTCTGCGGGTGTCATTCTTCGCTCACCGTAGACAAGAACCCGGTAAGGAAACGTTGAGTTCCTTCTTAGGAAACTCCGTTTCATCTCGAGGAAACGCCAGGTTTCCTCTCAAGAAACCCCCGTTTCAGTATAACCTGAAAAAGAAGCCAGGCCTCCCTCCACCTGGGCTTTTGTCCTGAGGCTGGAATATGCCACCTAAGATCCCTGCGCTATAGAAGCCCCGTCTGTGAGCTCCTCATCTGGAAGCTGCTGGCTGGAGCCAGAGGCAGCTGAGCAGCGAGCGGCTTGGAGTCCTGGGGCCCCGCAGAGTAAAGGGGGCCATAAATAGGGTGGAACGTCACGGCTGGGCGTCAGAGACGCAGGCTGCCACGGCTGGAGAAACCCTGAGAAAGCTTGACTCTACTTCCAACTTTAAAGATGAGGAAACTGGGGCCTGGAAAGGTCTCACCCAAGGCCCTACAACTCAAAAACAAAAATATAACAAACAAAAAAACCAGAGATGCTCTTTATTATGGAATGAATTGTGTCTCTCAAAAAGATATGCTGGCGTCCTTACTTAAACATATGAATGTGATCTTATTTTGAAATGAAGTCTTAAGATGTAATCACATTGAGATGAGATCACATTAGACTAATCCAATACGACTGGTGTACTTCTAGGAAGAAGAAAATTGGAACACTGAGGACACAGGAAATGACCCAGACAGATACTGGAGTGGTGCATCTATTAGCCAAGGAACGCCACCGCTTGCTAGCGAATGCACTCCTAAGACACCTCTGAGCTAGAAGGGGCAACGGGGCTGGAGAGGTGCACGGCCTGCCCAAACCTCGATTTGAGGCTTCAGCCCCAGAACTCTTTCTGCCCTTTGTTCTTCTCTGCATACACTGTATCTTTTAATAACCCCCTTTTTTGGTGCTGGGGATTGAATACAGGGGCATTCTACCTCTAAAGTACACCCCCAGCCCTACTGTGTATTTTTTTTTTAATTTAGAAACAGGGTCTTTCTATCTTTCTTTGTTTCTTTGTTTCTTTCTCTCTTTTTTTGGTACTGGAGATGGAACCCAGGGGCATTCTACCTCCGAGCTACACCCCCAGCCCTATTTTTTATTCTTTATTTGGAAACAGGGTCTCACTGAGTTGCTAAGAGCCTCACTAAGTAGCTGAGGCTGGCTTCAAATCCTCCTGTCTCAGCCTCCCAGATGCTGGGATTACAAGCGTGAGCCACCACTCCCGGCTTATTCTTTATTTCTAAACAGGGTCTCACTGAGTTACAAATGGCTTTACTAAGTAGCTGAGGCTGTCCCAGAACTCTGATCCTCCGGTCTCAGCCTCCCAGATGCTGGGATTACAAGCGTGCACCGCCACGCCCAACTTGAAATGGCATCTTTTAAATTGCTGAGGATGGCCTCAAACCTGCAGTCCTCCAGCTCAGCCTCCCAAGTGCTGGGATTACAAAGTATGCACCATCATGCCTGGCCTAATGCCACAAATATTTTTAACAACTGCATAACCATAATGAACCATTTGCTTATTTCAAACATAAGACTGTTAATAAAGCTTTACAGTTTTTCCTTGGGATAGAGTCCTAGAAATGAAACTCCCAGGCCAATGCGAGTAAACACTGCAGTGCTGGTGAAGACAGGAACCCTGCAGCCATGCCTCCAAGTGCAGCTGCCTCTGCTTGCCACAGGCAGTCCAGCCCTGCGCTCTGGCCTCCTCTCCCTGCCCACACTGTGCCTGGAGCTCTGCTTCTTTCTTGTCTGGGCAGGGTCAGGCACCAATTCCATCCTGCCCCTGCCTGCCTGTCTGCAGCTGGGCCCTGGGGCTGATGACTGTCTGCGCTGGCTTCTAACTCTGCCCCACCTCTGGGATGTAAACCTTCCTGAGCCTCAGCCTCCCGGCCCTGCACCTTCTCCTGGGGACCTCGGGGCTGCTGTTGTCTCCTGGAAGGGCAGGGGACCTGGGCGGTGGTTGGGGTCCATCAGCCGGTGGTGACCGCAGTTGGGGCACTGGGCCTGGGGTGTAGCTCCTAGGACAGGAAGGGGTCTGGCTTCCACTTGCCTTGGGGTCAGGCTCCAAATCCTGCTTTGAGGTATTTTAGTAGAGCCCCGTCCTCTGGGTGGCTTTTGGGTCCAGAGCTGTTGGCTGTCCACGCATCTTTGCTCCCCGGCTCCCCTAACCAGGCACATCCTTCTCCCGGGGTGGGGAATCAAGGAGATGAACCCTGGGAACAGGAGGCCCACAGAGCCCCAGCTGTGGGGGTGCCCTCCCATTAACTCCACCTCCCACAGGCCCCTGTCAGGACCCACGATCAGCAGTCAGACCAAACTTCCCGCCCAACTCATCTGTTCCCTCCCAAGCTGTGTTGCAGTGGGAGACAGCAGAAGTCCTCCATGGGGTTGTCTCTGAGGCCCAGTCACCTCCACAGACCCCAAGGGACCAGCCTGTCATGGCACACAGCGGCCCTAAGCACGCGTGGATTCTGGACTGTTTGTATCCAGTCTGACCCTTGATCAGGCATCAGCCTCCTCCCTTCTCACAGCTTTGAGCAAATAACGCACCACCCTTGGTATCAAATACTGCGCGGCACTATGAGACATATCATAAATGGAAGCGACCTGAGACCTCAGGACACACTGGCCATCTGGGGCAGCAGTGAGAGAAGAGCCCCTCCCCGACCCTCCCCACAACCTCTGGAGCTGCCGGCTCAGCAGAAGAGCCAAGGCTCAGTCTCAGGTTCCTACATCTGCACGCTTTGCTATTACATTACCATACATGTTGACTATTAAAATCAACGTGCAATCCCAGCACTGGGAGGCTGAAACAGGAGGACTGCAGGTTCAAGGACAGCCTCAGCAAATAGTGAGACTCTCAGTAACCTAGCGAGACCCCGTTTCAAAATAAAATATAAAATAGGGCTGGGGATATAACTCAGAGGTAGAATGTCCCTCGGTGCAATCCCAGTGCCCCCCCCCACACAAAATAAATTAAATTTTTTTTTTGCAGTGCTAAGGATCAAAGCCGGGGTCTTGAGCAGGTTAAGCAAGCATTCCATGACTGAGCTACACCTCAGTTCTAAAAATAACTTTACACTATCAAGCTTCCTCTTGCAGCTGCTCTTCATTCATTTCCCACCTTGATTCCAGGAATCCTGTTTTTGTTTGGTCATTTTCTCACTGCAGGTGATAATGAGGAGGCCCGAGTACAGACAGGGATTCTCCTTCCAGCTGTCACTAGCCCAGGCAAGGGTCCCTAGCTGGGGAAGCTATTCCAGCTTTGTGCTTCTCACTTTTCTCATCTGTCACACGGTGACGACTACACCCACCATGCGTGGTGCTCTGTAGACATAGAGAAGGCTGGGGTCAACTGGATTCCGGCTCCACCACTCACTACTCCACGACCCAGAGCAAGTCATCAGCCTCTCTGGCCTCATTTCCCCCTTGGTGAAAGGGGATGGGGGCTAGTGTGGTACTACTCACCCTGTAGGAGTCCTACAAGATTTAAGCAAGACAAGGTCCAAGAGTGGCCGGCAGTAAACGCTACAGGCGCATAGCATTAGCCGGGCACGGTGGCGCATCCTTGCATCCCAGCACTTGAGAGGCTGAGACGGGAGGATCACAGGTTTGAGACTGGCCTCAGAAATTTAGCTAGACCCTGTTTCAAAATAAAATAAGAAAAAGGGCTGGGGTGGAGCTCGGAGGTAGATGGGTGCTGGGTGCAGTCCTCAGCACTGGGTCGAGGATTTAGCTCAGTGAGAGCCCTAGCCCTGCACACCCGTCCTCAGGCCGGGGTGGGATGGAGCTCGGCATTCCTCCTCCCAGGTTGTAAACTACAGAACACACCCATGTTGCTTTAATGCATTCTCTTCAACCTGAGGGTGTAGCTCAGTGGTCGAGCATTGCTCGATGTGTTCAAAGCCTGGGTTCAATCCCCAGTACCCAACCAATAAATAAATATTATATTCGAATATTATGCTGTTCATACTATATTTTTTCTTTTTTAGTTGACACATAATTGTGCGTTTTTGTGGGGCGCAGTGTGACCTGTCCGTACACGCAGACAACGTGTAATGCCAGATCAGGCTAATTGGCAAATCCATCTCCTCTGCCGTTCATCATTTTTTGTTTTTGTGTGTTGGGAGCACTGTCCTCTCCTCTAGCGACTTCAAATTACTGTCAACCATAGTTTTCTTATTGTGCTACAGAATATTAGAAGTTTTTCTAACTGCTCCCCTGTGCCCCTTAACCTTCCTCTCTCCATTTCCGACCCCTTACTCATAATACCTGAATACATTTTTGTTTTGTGATGACAGACGGACCTCCCTCTTGCTAAAATCCCGCCTGCGGCCCCCCGGGGATCTAAGGCGTCCCCTCGGGGCGCGCCCGGCCGCCCTCCTCCCCTCCGCCCGCACTCACCCGCTTCACCAGGAAGCCTTCCTTGAGCACGCCGTCCTCCATGTCGCCGGCCGAGGTGCGCGGTCCCCGCGCCCGGCGCCCAGGAGGCGGCTCCGAGCCCCGGGCGACGCCTCCCTGGCCCGCGTCCAGGCCGAGCCCGCGGCCTGGGAGGAAGCCGGGCGGGCGGCCCCTCGGCGCGGGCCTAAGGTGCAGCCGCCCAGCCCGCCCTGGCAGGTGCCCAGCCCGCTGCGCCCGCCTCTCCGCGCTCCTGCCCGCTGCCCCCGCCCGGCCTAACCCGAGCCTTTGCTGGCATGAGCTCCGGATGGATACTTACCGAATTGAAAGGCACTGGTGGGATTTCAGGAATTTGGAGCCATCCCTGAGCTCAGTGGAACTGGAGGCCGCACAGTGGATAGGATTAGGATGGGCCGGGCAGGGCTGGGCGGTGCCTGGTGCCTGGTGCCTGGTGGGGGTAGGGGGAGTCACACCTGGGCGGGGGAGCTGGCACAGTCGGCCCTCAGCCCAGGAAACACCATGCACCTCACCCCCAAGAAAGCCAGAGCCATAGAGTACAGCCCTAGGGGTACACGTTAGAAAGTGCCCAGGAACACAATGATCCAGATACATAATATTTTAGTGCAATATTTAAAAAAATCAATATTAGTGCTAAAAAATATTCTCAGTGAGCATATTATCGCGGCAGGATCAACAGGAATGTTCTCCCAGGCCTCCTGGTGCCGGGAAAAGAGTAGAAAGTACCATCTGTTTGGGGGGAGGGTGTCAGGGGCCCAGAAGAGAAGGCTCCTCATGGAAGGAGGGCCCCAGGCTGGGGAAGGGCAGGGGTGCCTTTAAAACCAGCCCCAGCCTGCCCCGGAGCCGGCAAGCTGGGCCTGCTGCCCCGCGCTGCCCCTGTGTGTCTGCAGGAGCCCTAAGCCCCAGGCCCAGCCCAGGCAACCTTCAGGGGCCAGGGGACTGGGCTGCGGGGGACTGGCTTTCAGACCTCCAAGTCCAAAAGCAATGGCGTTTCCGTTCCATTTCCTTTAGCAGGTGCTAGGTTTCATTTATTTTGCTTCATGTGCAGCAACCCCATGAGGTGAGCTAATTAGCTTAGTCTTTCAGCCTAAAACTCGAAGCAGTTAAATAACTTTCCCACACTCGCAGAGCTCCAGGCCACTGTGACTGCTCTTCCCCACGCTCTGAAACCTGCCTGGTTCAAGCCCCAGACATGGGCGAGTGGGGAGCCCTCCTCCTCCCACTGCTCAGCTCCTTCCTCGGGCTGCTCTCACTCCACCTCCCGGGGCTTAGAAGAAGCCGCACGGTCTTTGGCAAGAGGGATTCCCGAATGAGTTCATAGAAATGAGAACGGGAACCAGGTCCTGGGGCACACACCTATAATACACTACTCGGGGGCGGAGGCAGGAGAATCACAACTTAAGAGTATTAAGAGTAATTTTGTGAGACAGATGTGGTGTATCATGCCTGTCACCTCAGTACTTGAGAGGATCACAGGTTCAAACCCAGTCTCAGCAACTTAGTGAGGTCCTCAGCAACTTAGGGGGACTCTGTTTCCAAAAAAGGGGGAAAAAAGAGGGGGAGGGCATGGGTGTAGCTCAGAGGTAGAACCCCTGTGGGTTCAGTCCCCAGTACCAAGAAAGGCAGGGTGGGTGTGCAGTTCAATGGCAGAATGCTCCTAGGTTCCATCTTTTGTATAGAAAAAAAGAAAAAGGAAAGAAGAAAAAGAAAATGTGTGTGTGTGTGTGTGTGTGTGTAAGACAGAGAGAGAGAGAGAGAGGAAAAGGAGAGAGAGAAAGAGAGAGAGAGAGAGAGAGAGAGAGAGAGAGAGAGAGAGAGAGAGAGAGAGAGAATCCTCTCTCCTGACGGTGCTCCCACCAGGAGGGAGTTCTAAAGCCTGCTCACCCTCCCGGGAAGCTCCTGGTGCAGCCCACCCTGTCTGACTCACTGTTCTGGGCACGAGTCACACCGCTTCCTCCCCCAGAAATGAGGAGAGGAAGCAGCCCACCCCAGAACCACGCTGACATAAGCCCAGCTCAGCCCCAGGGAGGAGACGGAAGGAGGCAGACAGCAGCGCACAGCTGAGACTGGGGAAGGGGACAGGGAAAGGAGGAACCCACGCGCCTCGCGTCTCGCTCTGCAGACACCTCTCTGGCTGTCTCGAGGCTGGAAGCAGATCTAGAAGGATCCCTGGTCCTTTCAGCCTCCTCCCCTTTTTGTCTTGAGGATGCAATATCGTCTAGCCTGTGTTAGGTGTGTCTAAAGCCATTAGGTCAGTGTCTGGGTAAAGGTGATTCACAGCCTAATGGGAAACTCCAACACTGGAGAGCCATTCCTTCACTTTAGATGGCAGGCCTCTGTTTAAGACACGTACAGTAGAGAAAGGTAAACCATGGAGTCTTAGTCACAATGAATACTTTGACTCAGTGAGTTTATTGAAATCACAGGATCACAATCTAAGGATCCCCAAAGCCCAGAGTAATAAAACGACATGTCCAAAGTCTTCATCCAGTGAGTGCAAGGCCAGTGCTGGAGGCTGGCTCCTGGAGCACACAGTCCACTTCCCCAGCGGTGACCTGGTGAGCTGCGGTGGGAGGGAGGGTGGCCGTGCAGGCCTGGAAGCACTTGCAGAACCTGAAAAGGCTTGAAAAAAGGTTTCCATATGTTTTCTGATTATAGAAATAAATTTGTAGCTGGATGTGGTGGCGCACATCTGTAATCCCAGGAGTTAGGAGGCTGAAATAGGAGAATCATAAGTCCAGGGCAACATAGTGAGACCTGGTTTCAAAATAAAAAAATAAAAAGGGCTGAGGGTGTAGCTTGGAGGTAGAATACTCTGGGCCAGGTGTGGTGGTGCATGTCTATAATCCCAGTACTTGGGAGACTGAGGCAGGAAGATCGCAGGTTTGAGGCCAGTTTCAGCAGTGTGGTGAGACTGTCAGCAACCTAGTGAGACTCCATTTCAAAACAAAAAATAAAAAAGGTCTGGGGATGTAGTTTGAATGTAGAATGCCCCTGGATTCAAATCTTAGCAACACACACACACACACACACACACACACACACACACACACACACGATAGATAGATAAATAATTTTTGTTTATCATAGAAAACACCAAAATGGATAAAACCACCTAAGTTCCACCACTCAGAAAGGTGACATATATTTTTATTAAATTTTATTTTAAAAAATCGGACCCTAACCTTTTCACTTATAATAGCTAACAAGCATCCTAACAGACCACTAAAGTAATTAAAAATAATTTTAATGAATGCATAAAATTTCATCATGATTGTTTCATAATATATTTACTTATTTCTATTTTGGTTGAATTTCCCTTTTTGCTGTGCAAACAACACTATGATAAATATCTAGGTACATGAGCATTTTGCCATGTCTCTGATTATTTCAGATACGTGTTTAAAGTATCCTTTTAGGTTCAAGAATATAAATTTTTTGAATTCTTGATACCCATCACCCAACTGCTTTCTAGAAAGGTCCCACAGGATATCCCCAGCAGCAGTGTGGGACAAGGCCACAGTGTCCACACCAGCACCAGGGAGAATCCTTTCAGAAACCTTTCCTGATATTCTCAGAACCAGCAGGGACCTGTGCCCAGGCCTCACACGCCCATGTGCATACAAGGTAACTTAGTGAGAGCTCACTGACACACTCACCTCTCCACTGGTCCCTCACTGTCCAGGCTACAGGAAAAGGCTGAGAACATCTCCCCAAACCCCAACAACCCTGAAAACCACCTCCCTCTTCTACTGAAAAAGCCGGGGCATCTCGAAAAGGCTGTTCTCCTCCAGGGACTAGAACCCAGCACCCTGCTGCCCCAGCCCAGGAACCCAGCCTGGAAGGAGAAATCCCCAGGCCCTGGGAGGGGCGGCCTGGGCGGGTGCAGGCCGGGTGACTCAGCCTGGGAGTGGGCAGGGCCAGACCTGCCGCCTATAGATAAGGCCCCTCCTCCCTCCCGTTCCCCCTCCCTTTCCTTGGTCCACTCCCTTGCCTAAATGTTATTACTGGAAGTTAAGCTTCCTTTTTGCCGGAAAGGAGCAGAACTTGGGCCTGAGGCTGCCTGAGGAACCCCTGAGTATGAAGGAGGTGGCCACAGCGTCCTTCCTACGCAGTTGCTGATCCACTGCGGTCAGGCTCATCAGAATCACCTGCAGGGCTTTCACTGTCCCACCCAGAGCCACCACTCACAACAATGAGGGCTCTTTACTACACAGAGAGGGCAAATGGGCCAGGTGCCCCAAAGCTCCACAGTCCAAGACAATGACTTACACAGGGCTGCCTTCCCAAAGACTTCCTTCCTTCCTATACTGGGTATTAAACTCCGCCACTGAGCTTCACCTTCAGCTCTTTTTATTTTGGAACAGGGTCTGCTAAATTGCTGAGGTTGACCTTGAACCTGCGATTTTCTTGTCTCAGCCTCCCAATTACTAATATAGGCTGTGCCGCCATGTGGGTTGGGGGGTTTCTCTTCATTGAAAGGCCACATTTTCCAGAGCGGAGGCTTTTTTTCCTGTTTCTTGGCAAGTTAGCAGGGACTATGTACCCAGGTAGCTTTGAATCTGGGTTAGGGAATTCCCATTTTGTGAAATCTCTCTTAAGATGAAAGGTGCGGGATGGGGGGGGGGGCAGGCAGGGAGGGGCAGGAGGGAAGGAAGGTGTCTCCAGATGGTTGACCCTAGAAATTTCCTGGACTTCTCAGCCCTCCTTAGGGAGGCCTCTCTGCGCCACTGAGACCAGCCCCTTTGTTGAGGAGGAGCCCCAAGAGCCCGCCCAGGGCGCCCTTGCTCTCGGGGTGTCGCGACTGGTCCCTGTGAGCAGCCAGTCCCCAGCCCGGTCTCCCACCTGCCGGGGAGGCTGGCGTAAAGGCGTCCCCAACCCCCACCCCCCAGCTCCACCCACGGGAGGGGCTGCCTGTTGCTAGGTGGAGCGGCTTGTTGGGGAAATTAAAGGAGGTTGAAGCCGCCCCAACAATGCCAACGCAGAGCTTTGAGCTAAGAGGTGGCTGCAAACCTCCCGGGGGCAAACATGGAAAGAGGTGGCAGGAAGATTGGATTCTGATTCAGAGCAATCACGCCCCCTTTTGGAGTTCCGACGCAGGAGCTGGCCTAAGCAGCAGGGACCGGGTGGCAAGACTTCCCACACTCTGTCCGCAGTGACTTGGGCGAGGCCTACAGGAACCCAAGACACAACCTTTAAGGAGGATCCCGCTTTCAGAGCCCTGCAGGCGCAGGGTCAGCCCCTGCCGGGTCCCTTAAATCTTGCCCTAGAGGCTCCTTGTGAGCCCAGGCAGGAGTCCACCCCCTCCCCACACCAGGTGAGACTGGTGAGTCTTTTTTTTTTTAATTTTTTGGTGTTACTGGGGTTCCTGGAAGCCCTTCTATCTCTGGGCTACACTCCCAGATATATATTGGAAACAGGGTCTCTTAAGCCAGCATGGCTGGCTTCAAACCTGCGTGATCCTCCTGTCTCCACCTCCCAAGCCCGGGGATTACAAGTGTGTGCCACCATGCCCCCTAACTGGTGAGTCTTTTGTTGGGGACAACCCAGCGCACTCTACCTCTGAGCTACATCCTCAGCCCTTTTTATTTTTTATTTTGAAACAGTCTCACTAAATCACTGAGGCTGGCCTTTAACCTGAGGTCCTTTTAGCTCAGCCTCCCTAGTACTGGAATTGCAGACATGTGCCAGGCTGAGTGTGGGGAGTCTCGATTAGCTGACGTTTTTGATCCAGCAACTTGGGGCCCTTAGAAGCGAGCCTTCTATAAGCAGAGTGAAGGTAATCTCTTCCTACTTGAAGATCAGAAGTTGAGGTCATTCCCAGGCAACCGAGGATATGTTTCCAGTAAATACAAAAAGAGAAGAAAATGGCCAGCAATGGCTGAGCCCAGGCTCTGCACCTGAGCTGCAGATCTGCAAAGCTGTGTCTGGGATCTGTGCCTGGCCGGGGACTCCACATTTCTGACAAACCTTTAGGTGATGCTGAGGCCACTGTCAGGGACCACATCAAGATTGGCCAGGAGTTAGACAACTTTGGGCAAGTAACTCAGTTCCTCTAAAGGAAAGACACTGAACCCTGGACAGGCTGCATAGTTTACAGGGCCTGGTGCAAACCGACAATGTATGGGCCTGTTTCAAAATGATAAAGAATCTCAAGACATCCATAATAGGGCTGTAAAACAAGCCTGGGGCCCTTGGTAGGGCAGGGGAGCCTCACAGCTGCTTCAGTCTGCCGGGCGTGGTGGTGCACGCTTGTAATCCCTGCCCTTGGGAGGCTGAGATGGGAGGATCGCACAGGTTCGAAGCCAGCCTCAGTTACTTAGTGAGGCTCTCAGCAACTTAGTGAGACCCTGTTTCCAAATAAAATATAAAATAGGACTGGGAGTATAGCCCAGAGGTAGAAAGCCCCTGGGTTCCACCCCCAGTACCACCAAAACAAAACAAAACAAAAACAAAAACAAAAACAGCTGCTTCAGCCTCCTCAGGTTGTTGAGAGGATTAAGCAAAGCTAGCCATGTAAAAGCACTCAGAAAGCAGCAGGTGCATGGTAAGCCATGGCAATGTTCATGCCCAACCTGACATCCTCTCCCCAAACAACCCGGCCATCAGACCATGTGCTTTCGTAGGCCATCATTTCATTTCACAGAGGAGGAACCCAAGCCCTGGGTGGGAGCTGGAAGAGTGAATGCTGGGTAGTGGAGCAAGCTGTTGGATGGGCAGGCTGGCCCTGGCCCTGTGGGAACGACCATCCTAAACACTAGGCTGCTGTTCTGAGCCACGCGTAGGAGCATGGAGGTAGGCAGGCACCACAGAGATTTCCTGAAATACTTGACTCTGAAGTAGACTTGGGCTACAGTGCTCTGTGGGTTCTCTGTCTGCTTTTTGTAGTTGCTCAGCTCCTCCCTTGTCGCCAGCTGCCACTTCTCATTGGGATCAGGGTGGCCACCTCCAGCAGCTACTCTGTAAACTCCTTACCTTCTGCTAGTCTCAAAAGAATAATCTAGATTATTAGGACAGTGCTTAAAATACTAACAAATGACATCGGACTAAAGATGTATGAAGCCAGTCAAGTGCATGTTTTTAAAAAAATTTTCTGTATATTATAATGTTTTGCCATCTTAAAGAACCTAGTTGGAAGGCCGGGGTTATTTGGGAATGGTAGAGTGCTTGCCTAACATGCAAGAGTCCTCAGAACAGGCCAGGGTTGAGAGAAACCTTGGCGGAGGCGGCGCCATTCCTGCTGTACGACAGGGTCGCAGCTGGGAAGAGAATTCCGCAGGGTTGGAAGACTCTGGCAAAACTGAAGCCATTATCCCTCTTGATTTTAGTTATAATAATGATAATATTAATGAAATTTGAATATTGCTTTGATTGAAGATTGATATTTTATAATAATCTGAAAATTGATGTGAATATGATCGGAAAATGCCCTAAGATTTGTGCTGGAAATAGCACTAAAATTATACACACACACACACACATACTATGGGAGAACTTTCAAAAGCCTATATAGAAGAAAGCTCTATGCTCCTCTGCTTACAACACCTAACTCACTTAAGGTTTTAGTCATGAAAGGAAAAGGTTAACTTTAGGCAAATTATGCCTGCTGTGCAAGGCCCTCTATATGTTGCTTATAAGTTAGGGGGACGACTGTGGTATCCCCCTCGGGGGGCTAGAGCTAATCAGAATACTTTTCCACCTCCAACCATCCTCCACTTCCCTATTCAGGAGCATATGATGAATGGCAAGCACAGAGTTAATATTCCTGAGAAATGGCTTGATGTCAGGACTCTGCCATTCCTACAGAGGGTTGGGCAGGCAGGGACCTCCTTGGTGCCTGCTCACTAAAGACAAAAGAGTTCTCTTGGTAAACAACTTAATAGGTATTATAGGAAATTAGATGTAGGTATTGTATGTTAAAGAAATAGAGTAAGTTTAGTATAAATTTTATGGTTGGGGCAAAATAAGTTAATAAAATACCTAGTAGTCAAAAATAAGAGATAAAATTAGCAAATTTTAGAAGTAGAAATAGTAAGTTTAGCATTTAGTAGTTAAGGATAAGTTTAGTTAAAGTTTATTATGTGTGATGGAGAAATTGGCTAGGCAGAGCCTCTCCTTTCCGGTGTTTTTTTTTTATTAAAGATCATAAGAATTTAAGAAAATAAATTGTACACTTAGTATTTTAAAATATAAAATACAAAAGTAAAATGTTTTGTGCCCCTTAAAGATCTCTTAAAATCTTTGTGTTCTTTCTAAGGGAAAAGCCCCTTGTTTTCTGTGCTTTCGTTTAGCTTTAGGTTTGAATGTGCTTTGCAGAGCTCCATTGTTAGTTAGGTTAATAATTAGAATAAAATTGATTTTTGTGGCTAGGTAACCAGAATGATTTGTATGACGTTAATTTGGATAATTTCGGGTGTTTTTTTCAATCACGGTATTGGGATGTGAACTCATTGAGGCGGGTTGAATTGTTCCAAATAAAGTGCAAAATGTACCTAGATATATTGAAAACATGTATTGCTAAAAGTTGTTTGCATGCAGGTATATTAAGGATATATTTTGCCAAAAGTTGTTAATACAAAATATTTCCGTGTAAAAGCATATAAAAAACAAAAAACAGGAAAAACAGGTGGCTTCGAGGTGTGCCTGCTACATGGAATTCAGGTTAATGAAAAACTAAATAAAAAACAATGTATGTGTAATGTAGTTTTACAAAACTAAATGAAAAGCAAAATACATAAGATATGGCTTGCTGTAATTTTTCAGATTCATGTATAAATAAAGTATATTCTAGGGCACAGGCAGAGATGCCTTCCCCCTGTTACTAAGCACGGCATCTCTCATTCTTCAATTTTGCCGACCCTACGCATCCTTCAAGACCCCTGGACTGGCCGAGGCTGGACCCTGGCAAAACCTAGCTTGGGAGAGATGGCCAATTCTTAAGAATAGTAAGGAAAATGCCTTTGATATGCAAACTAACCAACCCAGAGCCCTCTCTTGACTATCTGGCCTGTGCATCCCAGGAGACAGTATTCCACTGCCTTCACCATTTTAGGGCCAGGTAGTAGGCAATTAGAGACCCCCCCATAGCCTAGAGCCCCTGCTATTGTGAAAACTTGCCAATCCCAAACTGTCACCCTGACTGCTTGGCCTCTGGTGGGACCCCAGAAGAGACCGTGGCCTGCGCCTCCTTACTCCTGTCTTCTGCCTGCTGAGCTCCCCCTTCTCCCATGTGACCCCATGTGGTTTTGTAACAGTGCCAGATGGAGCCCCATGTTGGGCGCCAAAACTGTAACAGTGTAAGATGGAGCCGTGGGTTCTTGTTCTATGCCTGATGGACCACCACACAAAATACAGCTTCTTTTCTGATTTGCCTGATTTCTAATTCTGGCTTTGTTTTGCATTTGAGCAATATTGTCCAACACTGGGTTCTGGATAAATGAGTTATCTCTGTAGCACCTAAGGAAATCTATAGCAGCAGAAAAAAAAGATTGGTTTAGAAAATGATTGCTGAGCATGGTGGTGTGTGCTCGTAATCCCAGAATTTGAGAGGCTGAAACTGGAAGATCGCAGGTTTGAGGCCGGCCTCCCTCAGCAATTTAGCAAAATCTCTCAAAATTAAAAAAAAAATGAAATGGTCTAGGGATGTAGATCAGCAGTAGAGCACCCCTGGGTTCAATCCCTAGCACCACAAAAATAATAATTATTGTGATCATTACTATTGTAGTTGTCATTATTAGAAGATTTACAGAGAATTTTTGAGGTTATTCTTAGAAGCAGACCAGTCCTTGCCATTCCAAGCCAGGTACGCCAGGCTGCAGGTGGTGGTTGTTACCTTTTTTTCCCTAGCAGCCACCATCCGTCATGTATATTGAGGAAACTTTTTTTTTTTTGGTGGTACTGGGGGTGGAACCCAGAGGCTTTCTACCTCCGGGCTATACTCCCAGATCTATTTTATAATTTTATTTGGAAACAGGGTCTCACTAAGTTGCTGAGAGCCTCACTAAGTAGCTGAGGCTGGCTTTGAACTTGTGCAATCCTCCTTTCTCAGCCTCCCAAGCGCAGGGATTACAAGCGTGTGCCACCACGCCCGGCTGAGGACAACACTTTGCCATGACCCCAGATGGCACTTTTCTGAGGTTGGCGGGGTGGGAGTTCCTATGGTGCTATGAGTGACTCAACCCCAAATCCATGTCTACTCCCAACCAGAGATCACAGAGCAGAGCCACCTCTTCCCTCCTTCTTATTTCTAAAGAGGCTTTAACTGGCTTCAGAAAGGAGAAATGGATGGGGCTTGGGGGTCCAGCCCAGGCAGGCTGCCCAAGGGCTGAGCAAGACAATCATTTTTTCCAGAACGGTCCTTCCCACTTCCCTCTCCAGCAGGATTTGGCATACTCCTTGGACCCACCCCACTGACCTCTGTTAGGCTCCCGGAAACTATTCCCATGAACCGCGGGTTCTTGTCCAGACTGAGGACAGATATGCACTAGTCCGGACTCTTGCTGAATATTTAAATGAGTTTATTATTACAAAGATAAAAATACAGGTTGTAACTGTTATGGCACCATTAGATAGAGGGAAAGATAGAGCTTAGAATAAAGCACTATGTTACAAAGTGACATAGTGGGATGACTCAGAATGAAGTCATTAGAGTTCGAAATATAAAACAGCCTTTTATAGATACAAAGTCCCCCATCTTACTCTACCACGTAATCCTGTGACCTAGGTGTAAGTCTGCACCTTAACTTCCCGCCTAACTTCTGCCATGAACCTAGGTTTCTTTGTTCAGAATGGTTTACACATGGTATCTACTCCACTTTCACCAAGGTCAATACCCTTCCCCCATACTCTTGGGGAATTCTTAGCTTCTTGCTAGATATCATTTATTATGCAAACCTGTTTTTAGAATGTGAAAGTCCTAGGTCCCAACTCCTCTATCCACTTGCTAATTACTTTTAGTGAGGGTACTTTTCTTTTTTTATTTTATTTTATTTTTTATTTTATTTTTTTAATTGGTGCATTGTAGTCATATATCAATCACATTGGAGTACAAGACTTGAGAGGATATACAAGCACACATCATCCAATTAGCCCTCATCCAACCCCCATCCCATTCCCTCCCCCTCCCTCGATCCCATGCTTGTTTGGTGATTAACTTTGATACATTTGTTTATGTACCTCCTGCTTTTTAAAGAGGCTCCATCCTCCCCTATTCCATACCCTCTGATTGGTCACCTTAGTTGCTTCACAATAGGGCCCTTTCTATAGCTCGACCTCTTCCTGTTGCCCCTTTCCTCCTAGTTATTGCTGATTAGGGGAAGCATCTGATTTTTATTTTCTGCGATATTTCTCTGTGCATGCCGTGTTGCAAGTACCGATCCCACTCTTGACGGCCCCAGTAGTGGCCTGGCTACCCGGTGGACTGATCCAGACCTCGCTGGCTCAAGCAGTGGCCTTGCCTCATGGGAGGCCCTGATTCTGGTCTCTCTGGCCCCAACACCAGCCTAACCCCTCAGCTGGCTCCGATCCCGGCCTCGGAGGCTCCAGTAGCGGCCTTGCCTCACGGCAGGCTCCGATGCCGGCCATTGGCCCCTCGGCAGGCTCCGATCCCGGCCTTGGAGGCCCCAGCACCGGCCTAGCCTCACGGCAGGCTCTGATCCCGGCCTCACTGGCCCCAGCACCGGCCTAATGCCTCGGCAGGCTCTGATCCCAGCCTCAGAGGCCCCAGTAGTGGCCTTGCCTCCTGTCAGGCTCCGATGCCGGCCGTTGGCCCCGGCATCGGCCTAACCCCTCGGCAGGCTCCGATCCTGGCCTCGGAGGCCCCAGTACTGGCCTTGCCTCACCATGAGCTCCGATCCCGGCCTTGCTGGCCCCATACTCGGCAGTCTCCGATCCTGGCCTCGGAGGCCCCAGCACCAGCCTTGCCTCACAGCAGGCTCCGATGACGGCCTCGCTGGCCCCAGCCCCAGTCTAACCCCTCGGCAGGCTCTGATCTGGCCTCGGAGGCCTCAGTGGCGGCCTTGCCTCACAGAAGGCTCCATTGCCGGCTGCTGGCCCCGGCACCAGCCTAACCCCTCGGCAGGCTCTTATGCCGGCCTCAGAGGCCCCGGCACCGGCCTTGCCTCACAGCAGGCTCAGATGCTGGCCTCTGGCCCCGGCATCAGCCTAACCCCTTGGCAGGCTCCGATCCCAGCCTCGGAGGCCCCAATAGCAGACTTGCCTCGCGGCAGGCTCCTATGCCGGCCGTTGGCCCCGGCACCGGCCTAACCCCTTGGCTGGCTCTTATCCTGGCCTCGGAGGCCCTAGCACCAGCCTTGCCTCATGGCAGGCTCCGATGCCGGCCTCGCTGGCCTCAGCACCGGCCTAACCCCTCGGCAGGCTCCGATCCCGGCCTCGGAGGCCCCAGCACTGGCCTTGCCTCACAGTGAGCTCCGATCCCGGCCTTGCTGGCCCCGGCACCAGCCTAACCCCTCGGCAGTCTCCAATCCTGGCCTTGCCTCACAGCAGGCTCTGATGATGGCCTCGCTGGCCCCAGCCCCGGTCTAACCCCTCGGCAGGCTCCGATCCCAGCCTCGGAGGCCTCAGCACCGGCCTAACCCCTCGGCAGGCTCCAATCCCGGCCTCGGAGGCCTCAGTAGTGGCCTTGCCTCACGGAAGGCTCCGATGCCGGCCTCTGGCCCCGGCACAGGCCTAATTGTGAAGGTACTTTTCATTATAATAGCTACCTGAGTCCTGGCAGTAACCGAGCCCTAACTGCCCTTCTCCTTCACAGATCTGACCTCCATAAACCGATTTTTGACAAATGTATTCATAACCAAAACTTCTTTTCCTAATCTTTTTAAGCCATTTCCTAATACTGGTACAATAAACAGATCTCCTACTTACATATGGTTTTCCACTCAGCCAACACTGCCTCAGCCCTCTTTGCTGCTGGAATATTCTACACCCCTCTGCCCAGTACCACCAAGGGCTAACTAGCACAAGGCACTGAGTATACATTTATTTAATTTTAATTAGAATTTAGCTGCATGTGGCCATTGGCTAGCAACATGAATAGCACAGATCTAAACTAGTAGAGATCCTTATGCTTTCCAAAGAAAACTCAGGTCTGATGAATGGGGGATGTGTAGAGCAAAACATTAGAAATTAAAACTGAACTGATAATTCCTAGACATGCTCTGTGCTTGAGCTCTAGCGCAGGCTTAAAAATCTAATCTCATTTGGGCCTGGTGGTGCACACCTATAATCTCAGTACTTGGGAGGCTGAGATGGGAGTTTCACAGGTTTGAGGCCAACCCTAGAAATTTAGTTGTACTCTGCTTCAAAATTAAAAATAAAAGCTGGATGTGGCGGTGCACACTTGTAATTCCAGTTCTTGGGAGGCTAAGACAGGAGAAACAAAGGTTTGCAGCCAGCCTCGGCTATTTAGTGAGGCCCTTCACAGTTTAGAGAGACCCTGTTTGAAAATAAAAACTAAAAAATAAGACTGGAGTGTAGCTTGGAGGTAGAATGCCCCTGGGTTTAATCCCAAATTTTGTAAAAATAAAGTAAAATAAGGCTGGGGGTGTAGCTCAAAGGTAGAATGTCCCTGGGTTCAATCCCCAGTTCTAAAACGCAAAGCAGCCAGGCGTGGTGGCGCAAGCTTGTAATCCCAGCACCTGGGAGGCTGAGACAGGAGGATTGCACAGGTTCAAAGCCAGCCTCAGCTACTTAGTGAGGCTCTCAGCAACTCAGTGAGACCCTGTTTCCAAATAAAGTATAAAATAGGGGGTGTATTCATTCGAGTCATGCCACGGCCTGCCTCCTTTGGAGTCTGCGTGATCACTGCACACATGACGTGGCACATGCTTAAAGAAAGCAAGCCCTGAGGGAGCATGGTTCCTGGTCAGACTACTCCTAGTTCTTGGATGTTCTTTCATAGCTATTGTTCTTTTGGTATGGCTCCGGTGATATAAAACGGGGTCCCAAAATCAGGACTGTGGGAGAAACTGATTCCGTGGAAGATAAATTTTCTGGTAATATATGTCTGAGCCCTCAGACTCCCCCTGCCTTGCTCCAAGCTATAATAAAATTGGCTAGAGAAGACAGAGGGGGGATATTAGCAGTATTGGAAAGAGGCATCAAAATATATTAATGTGCTGGTATTGGAAAATTGCTTTGATAATTTCCAAACTGTAAAATCTAGTCAGAGCTTAGGTGCTGTGCAAGCACTCAGGCAGGGAGTGATTACAATGCAAAGTTTCTCTCTGTCCTTGCCCTTCATTCTAATAATTAACCTATAGTAAAAGCCTTAAGAGTCAACTGAGGCCATTAGCCCTAAAACTACAAGAAAGGCAACTGGTGCCTCTGTCTACCTCCTCTCCTCTGGGATCCGGCCTGGATATAGGAAAGGTAAACTTTGTGTGTGGCTTCAAAACACCCTAGTTAATGAGCAACCAATACTGCCCAATACAATAGAGCCGAGGGCCAGGTAGATTCTTGATACTGGCACTTAGTAAGTGCACTGTCCGGAGACAAAGAGGCACCACCTGGCTAAGGAATAAGTAACTAGCCCATTGCCTTGGTAACACTGATAAGAAAGATACCAATACAAAATCTATTTAAGGGTTGAAGTCCCCAAAAGGGGCCGGAGTTCCATTTTCGGGCTCCCCAGCATGCTGACCCGCATGCTGGGGAGCCCGCATGCGGCTCTTCTCTTCTCTAGTTCCTACTGATCTATTTCCTACTAATTTTGTAATAAGTTTTGTCAGTTTCATGAGAGGCAATTGTCCGGGTCAGTCATTTCAGGTTTCTCCCTCCCAAGTCCCGGAGACGAATCTCCACGTTTAGCTCTGTGAACAGGGACTTGAAGGAGTTTATTTGATAAGAGGGAGAAATCGCTGCAGAAAAAGCCGCTGCAGAACAAAGCTGAATCCTTGCCCACCTTCCAAGAACCCTGTCCCCAACGGTCCCAGTGCTCCGGCCGAGCTGGTCCGTCGCAGAGTCACCCCTCCATGCCAGTCTGGTATGGAGCTGTACCTATCCTCTGTATTTCTATCTTTTAATAAACTTCTTTAAATCTTCAGAAAAAAATAAAAATAAAAAAATAAAATAGGTCTGGGAGTAAAGCCTGGAGGTAGAAAAGCACCTAGGTTCCACCCCCAGTACTACTACTACTACTACTAATAATAATAATAATAATAATAATAATAATAAATAAATAAAACAAAGGCAACTATTCATCTTTGTCTCCCATTCATACTCTTTATTTTTCCGTAGTTTATTTTATGACAGTGCTGAGGATCAGACCCAGGTCCTCCTGTACAATACAAGTACTCCACAACCGAGCTGCACCTTTTTCCCTATATGGGCCTTTTAAAGTCAGTTCATGGCCAGGCATGGTGGCACACACTTGTAATCCTGGTACTTGGGAGGCTGAGACAGGAAGATCGCAGGTTCAAAGTCAGCCTCTGCAACTTAGTGAGGCTTTCAGCAACCTAGTGAGATCCTGTTTCCAAATAAATAAAATGCTCTGGGGGTGTAATTTGGAGGTAGAATGCTGAATTCAATCCCGTCACTCCCACCAAAAACCAAAAACTAAAAAAAAAAACAGTTTATGAAAATTTCCCAGCCTTCCCACGAGCCCCAGGGCACTGTGGGTGAGGAGAACTCTGTGGAGGACTCTGAGGAGGTTCTTGGTGTATGTAGAAAGAAAGGGAGTGGCTGGCCCACCCACAGAGCCCGACCTCCCCAGAAACCTCCCAGGTCGAGCCCCCAGGCCTCCTGCAAAGGAGGCAGAAGGCTGTGGGGCGGCAGGATGTCCAGGGTCCTCCTCTCTCCGCCTCAGATTCTTTGCTTTCTATCTCAGGCCTACCAATTGCCGGCTGGCATTTGCTCATTTAGGGGAGAAACAAACAAACAAGAAATGCAGCTCTCTGCCCCTCTGAGGAAAGGAGGACGCGTTGTTTGAGAGCTGGAGCAGAGGCAAAGGCAGGTCTGGTAGAACCCTAGAAGTAGGGGATTTAGTCCAAGAGTGTTGGGGTGCTGTGGGGAAGAAGCAAAGGAGCCGGGGAGGGCAGGGGACACTGGGAGAACGGATTCTGGGAGGCACTGAAGGCAGCTTTCCAACTAGTTTAAACTCTAGTCTGCTCTGGGGCCCTCCTGCTGGCTTGGCCCCTTCGCCCAGGGCCTTTGCACATGCCCCCTGCTCTACTCCCAGCCCTGACTAGCTTCTGCCTAATTCATCCTTCCCTCTCCTCTTTTATCTCCCAACTTAAAAGTCACTTTCTCAGGCCTTTCTGGTCTCTAACCTTTATATTATATGTGTAGTTGTCGCTTGGTATCCGTCTGAGTTTGGCTTCAGGACTGCACTCAGGAACCAAAGTCCACACACACGTAAACCCTTTATATTAAATGATGTCTTTCCAGCTGAGCATAGTGGTGCACACCTGTAATCCCAGTACCTGGGAGGCCGAGACAGGATGATCCAGGTTCAAGGCCATGCTTGGCAACTGGTGAGACCCTACCTAAAAAGAAAAAAGTGGGGGGTGTGGGCTGGGTATGTAGCTCAATGTAGAATACCCCTGAGTTCAGCCCTCATTGCTACAAAAATAAGTAACTGAATGGTGTATTTGTGCATAACCTATGTTCAACACCCCATCTACTTTTAGTCATCTCTAGGTTACTTATAATACCTACTGCAGGTACATGCTATGTAAATAGTTTTTATACCGGATTGTTGAGGGAATAACAAAGGCAAAGGTTTAGAGGTGTTCAGGGCAGATGCAGCTCCTCCCACGATGTTCTTGACCAGCGGTCGGTTGGGTCTGATGAGGCCTGTCGTGCAGAAGGCTGACTATACCGCATGTTCTCAGTGTCTGCTTCTTCCTTGCAATTGCTTCCCTCAGCCTCTAATTATGTACTTGTTGGGATGGCTCTTGGATTAGTGTCTCATTCCCTCTATACGCTCCATGAGAACCAGGAGCTTGTGGGGTTTTGCTCTTAATTTTGGCCACTCATCATGATGCCTAGCACAAAGGTGCCACTGCATAAATATCAGCTGGAGGGCTGGAGGTGTAGCTCAGTAGTAGGATACTTGCAAGATACTATGCAAGAGGCCCTGGTTATATTAATGAAAGTTAAGTGGGCCGGTACTTGGGAGGCTGAAACAGAAGGATGAAAAGTTTGATGCCAGCCTCAGCAATTTAGTGAGGCCCTCAGTAACTTAGTGAGACCCTGTTTCAACATAAAAAATAAAATAGGGCTGGGGATGGAGCTGGGTTAAGTGAGTCTGCCCCCCCCCGTAGGTTTTTCTGCCCCTTTCCACAAAAGTTGGGCCTCCCCAGACCACACAGTGATCTGTCCATGTCCTAGTTGTGTTAGTTAGGGTTTTGATACTGTGACCAAAATACCTAACAAGAACAACTCAGAGGAGGACTTCCGGGAAGATGGCGATCGAGAAAAGCGGGGCTTAAGAGCCCCGCTAACAACCAATCTCCATTACTACAAAATCAGTGCCTTTCATAGTCAGAAAACACCATCACCAGAGAAACAAAAAAATCACCAGGCTCCAGAGAGAAAGCGGTCTGAGAACAGAGCTCAGAGCCACAGAGGAGATACTGAAGGAATTTATGTCTTCAAAACCAGCGCTAGAGAAAATACTCAAAGAGATTAACTACAAAGAAGAAATAGGTAACACACATCAGAACCAGAGAAACAAGATTTTCCATCCAACAGACAACTAAGATTGGTTATCTGTGGAGATTCATTATTTATGTTAGTCTTTTACCTATCTCTAAATTGTATTGTTTGCCTTTATTGTTGTTAATTTTTAGGATGTCTAGTTGGAATATTAATATACCTTCAGATATAGCATTTGGAAATATTTTATCCCATTCTATTAGTAACTTTTAACTCTGTTTACATTGTCTTTGGATATACAATATTTTTTTATTTTTTAGGGAGTTTGTATACTCTTCTGTTGCCTGTGCCATTGAAATCATATCCAAGAAATCACTGCCAATTTCAATGTTGTGAGGTTTTATGACCCAGATTTTCTTCTAAAAGTTTATAGTCTTGCCGGGCGTGGTGGCGCACGCTTGTAATCCCCGCGTTTGGGAGGCGGAGACAGGAGGATCGCACAGGTTCGAAGCCAGCCGCGGGTGCTGGCTTAGGAGACCCTGTTTCCAAATAAAAATGTAAAAAGAGGTCTGGGAGTATAGCCCGGAGGTAGAAGGGCTTCCGGGTACTCCAGTACCACCAAAAAAAAAAAAAAAAAAAAAAAAAAAGTTTATAGTCTTAAGATTTATATTTAGGTCTTTTATCTATTTTGAGTTAATATTTGTATATGGGATTAGGTAAGGGTCCAATTTTATTCTTTTCCATGTAAGTATTATTTTTCAACAATATTTAGTTAAAAGATTATTATTTCCACCACCAAATGTTCGTGGAAACCTTGTCAAAAATAACTTGATAATATAGGGAAGAATTTAGTTCTAGGCTTGTATTTAACTCCAATGGTTTATATATCTGCCTTTAGAACAGTACTACACTGTTTCAATTATTGTAGCTTTATATGGTTTGAAATCAGAAAATATATATCTTCTAGCTTTGTTCTTTTTCAAGATCGTTTTGGGTATCTAGAGTCCATATTCCATATTAGGATAGATTTTTTTCTGAAAAATAAATATATAAATATATGATAGTTTCACCTAAAAAATAGAAAAAAATATTCTCTGGTAAGAAAGAAAGCAAAAAGAAATATTGAAATGTTATCTTTATGTTATCAAAAGCTTGGTATCAGACAAATGAAACTGTTATGTGAGATTATCATTGTTAATTTTGGATAAATTGCTATAATACTAGATGTCAACCACTAAGCCAAGCATGGGAAGGAGGGATGGGGAGAGAATGGGGTGGGGATCGGGTGGGGGCTGACTGGGCGATGTGTGCATGTATGTCTACAAAAGTTTGTATCCCACTATGATGTATGAATACAGTGCACCAATAAAAAAAAAAAGAACAACTCAGAGGAGGAAAGTTTATTTATTTGTTTATTTATTTATTTAGTGGTATTGGGGATGGTATCCAGGGGCATTTTACCTCCGAGCTACACCCCCAGCCCTATTTATTTTTATTTTTTATTTTGAAACAGGTCTCACTGAGTTGCAAAGGGCCTCACAGTAGCTGAGGCTGTCTGTGAACTGCGATCCTCCTTTTTCAGCCTCTTGAATGCTGGGATTAAAAGCAGGTGCCACCATGCCCGGCGAAAGGTTTATTTTGAATACAGTTTCAAAGAATTGCATCCTTGTGTGCTGGTATCGGAAAATTGCTTTGGTAGTAATTTCCAAAATATAGAAAGTAGCCAGAGCCTGGGTGCTGTGCAGGACACTCAGGCGGGTGGGGGAGGAGGCGGCAGCTGTCACAATGCAGAGTTCCCCTCTGTCTTTGCCCTTTATTCTCAGGATTAACCTAGAGTAAAAGCCTCAGAGTCAGTTGAAGCCTTTAGCCCTAAAACTATATAGAGGCAATCAGTGCCTCTGTTTACCTCCTCTCCTCTGTGACCTGGTCTGGGTGTAGGAAAGGTAAACTCCATGTGCTGCTTTGAGGCACCCCTACGTGATGAGCAACCAATACTGCCTAATACAATAGAGGCAGAGGCCAGGTAGATTTTTGACTCCTGCACTCTTCAGAGACAAAGAAGCACCACTTGGCTAAGGAATGCTACTAGCCCATTGCCTTGGTAATGCTGATAAGAAGATACCAATACTAAATCTACTTAGGGGTTGGGGTCCCAGGAGGGGAAGAGTTCCATTTTCAGGCTCTCCAGCATGTGTGCCAGCATTCTGCTTTTTTCTTCTCTTCTCTATTTCCTACTGATTTTGTAATAAAGACATTAAAGCTGCACCGAGCTGCTTCTTAGTTTTAATTTTTCTATTTAACAAACTTTAATTGAATAAGAAAAAGAGCCATTGCACCATTTGAACTGTAACAATGGTCAGGAAACTCCATTTCTTTGGGCAAGACATCATGGCAGAGGAAAGCCTCTTAGCTCATGGCAGCCAGGGAGGGGAGAGAAGAGAGAGAGGGAGAGGGAGAGGGAGAGGGAGAGGGAGAGGGAGAGGGAGAGGGAGGAGGGAGGAGGGAGGAGGGAGGAAAGAGAAGACGGAATAAACAAATGGGGACTGGAGAAAATAAACCCCTCTAGGGCACACTCTAGTGACCTCCTTCCTCCAACTACACCTACCTCCCAGGGCTCCTTTTGGCCATCAGTGGATCCCTCCACGAGAGAGGTCAGCGCCCTCACCATCCGGTCTCTTCCCAGTAGCCCCACCTCTGATATTGCTGCACCATGAGACTTTGGGGGTCATTCCAGATCCATATGGTAACGTCAGTGCACCCCTGACTTATCTCACACGTGGAAGGAAACGTGCTTTGGCTGCAATTAACTGAAGAGTCAACCAAAGGTTACTTAAACCCAGGAGAGGTTATTGTTCACGTAACAAGAAATCCGAGGGCAGATGATTTCAGAATAAGTCCAGTGGTTCTATGCTTCCTCGAAACCCAGGCTGTTCCCATTTTATGGCTCTGTTATTATTATTAGTCTATTGTTACCATAGCAACAAACATCACATCTGTCCCAAGCAGGAAGAAAGGGAGAAAAAGGGAGTAGCAGAAGGCATTTTGCTGACAAGACTGATTTTTTTTTCCCTCCCATACTGGGGATGGAACCCAGGGGCATTCTACCTCTGAGCTACGCCCCGAGCCCTATTTTTTATTCTTTATTTTGAAACAGGGTCTCACTGAGTTGCAGAGGGCCTCACTAAGCAGCTGAGGCTGGCTGCAAGCATACGATTCTCCTGTCTAGCCTCCCGAATGCTGGGATTACAAGCGTGCGCCACCACACCCAGCTGCAAGATTGAATTTTAAAAATCAAATAGCCATGTGTAGACATTCAGGGTAATATTTACAGCATGGTGGCTTTGTAATTACTTCTTGACCCATGACCACCCCTACCCTGGACCCTCTTCTACCCTGGCAGCTTCTTCATAGCAGAGGCTGTTTCACAGCAGGGCTGCACCAGCTCGTCCAACAGTCCAGGCATCATGCTTCGGGCAGCATAGGGAGCTCTAGAAGGGCCAGAGTGGGCAAGCAGCTGTGTCTATGGCCAGAAATGGAGAACTCAGAGGTAAAGTGGGCTTCAGGAAGCCTCAGCACAGGAAAGAGGAAGTGGTAAGTCTGAGAAAAGATGGGAGAGAGTTGTGGCAAATACGGGTGCAGCTGGAAGGAAACTGCAGAGCAAGAGGGAAGCTGTGAACCTGGAGGCTCGTGCCCCAGGCAGCTTCTTTAGGCCCCACATTATTTCTTCCATCTCAATGGGCCTTGCTTTTCCCCTAGTGAGATGTGCTATCACTCTACTCAGAAATATCAGGTGCAAGTGAGCCCTGAAGTGGGCACTGGTGATGGATACTGCAAGAATTGGAAGAATTAATGGATTATTTATTATTTATTTATTTATTGGTACTGGAGATTTAACCCAGGGGCATTTCACCTCTCAGCTACATCCCCAGCCCAATTTTATTCTTTTATTTTGAAAGAGAATCTCAAAAGGTTGATGAGAGTCTCACTACTTGCTGAGGCTGTCCTCGAACCTGTGAACATCCTCTCTTGGCCTTCCAACTACTAGGATTACAGGAACACGCCACCATGCCCGGCTGAATTAGTGGATTTTAAATTCACCTTCTTCTTCCATCTGTATGGTCTGATGAAAATGGATGCACAACACCAGGCCCTTTTTAAGTTTTTGTTTTGAAGCAGAGTCTCCTTAGGTTGCTAAGGGTCTTGCTGTGTTGCTGAGGCTGTCCTTGAAACTGTGATCCTCCTGTCTTAACCTCCCAAGTACTGGAATTACAGGCATGTGGCACCATGTCCAGCAACACCAGGCATGTTTAAAAAAAAAAAAAAAAGGGCCGGGCGTGGTGGCGCACGCTTGTAATTCCAGCATTCGGGAGGCTGAGACCCGAGGATCGCGGTTCGCAGACAGCCTCAGCTACTTAGTGAGGCCCTCCGCAACTCAGTGAGACCCTGTTTCAAAATAAAGAATAAAAAATAGGGCAGGGGGTACAGCTTGAAGGTAGAATGCCCCTGGGTTCCATCCCCAGACCTGCAAAAAAAAAAAAAAAAAAAAGGAAGACTGGCTGGGGGTGGTGGCACAGGTGTCTTATCCCAGTGACTCTGGAAACTGAGGCAGGAGGATGACAAGCTCAAGGACAGCCTGGGCAACTTACAAAACTCTGTTTCAAAATTAAAAATAAAAAATAGAGCTAGGGTGGAGCTCATTGGCAGAGTGCTACTCAGTTCAGTGCCAAGTACTGGAAAAAAAAAAAGGTGGGGAAGCTAAAGTATTGGGGGTAGTAAAGAAAGACTGAAGTGGAGCCAACACCCTGTCATCCCGACCATCATCCAGGTCTCAGTATCTAACATTCTCCCTGGTATCGGGTCATGACTGAGCAGGGTCCCTGCCTAGGCTTCCATGGGTGAAGCCCACAGGTGCGGCTGGCCCTCAGGATGCCCTGGGTCAGCAAGGACGTGCCCACTTCTGTGATCCTTACCTGTACCTGCAAGTCAGTTCCCTGTGGTCCTAGCCCAGCTCTGTCCAGCAAAGCAGCCAGCTCCCCTCCATCCCCCCCTCCTCCTCCTGCC